>NW_016192514.1:0-3419 GCF_001687245.7 Rhagoletis zephyria | reverse complement strand
TAGAAATTTCATACACTCAGCGAAGCGGGTGAGGGCGATCTAGTTTTTTAATAAATTCGTAAAAAATATAAAGGCGAAGCTACCATTTGGCATAATCCATTGTGATATTTGGTCTAGAATTTTGGCATACAATAAGACAGTAATGCAATTTTTTTTAAATAGCCGTGGCCCCGCCCACTTTTGATGAAATAATGTATCTCTGTAGTCCCTTTACCAATCCCAGCAAACTCGGTGCGAACATTGCTTAGGGTCTCACTATGAAACCCGTTGAAAATTTTTGAAATCAGACAAGAGCCACGCCCACCTCCCATATAACGGAAATTTACAGAAATATGAAAACTGCGATAAATTAGTAACTATTTTAGCTAATTTACTTAAAATCGATATATGCAATGTCCTCTTAGCAGAAAATTATATTTAGGGAAAGTTTTAAAAATGGGCGTGGCACCGCCCACTTACGCCTACATATGTGTATCTCGGTGCCCGGTCTATCAATTTCTACCCAACTCGACACATTTAGCAACCTTGGCGCAAAAAATTAATATGTTGAAAATTTTTGAAATCGGACTGAAATTACTGCCACTTACCATATAACGGTTATTTTCAGAAATACGAAAACAACTACCTTTCAATAACTAAAGATGCCAACTTACAACAATCTTTTAACAAGCCACAAGATTATTGATTTTTGTTAAATGGGCATGGCACCACTAACTTATGACTACATAAGTTTATATCGATAACCACCTCCCCGATTTCCACCAAATTTGGTCGAATTATTTCAATATATCATAGCATATTATTGAAACTGTTTGACATCCGGAAAAATACTCTTCCTTAAAACGCAGTTTACTGAATGGTAAAAAACGATATTTAATACGTGCGGCGGGTATATAGTGTTCGGTTTCGCCCGAACTTATACTTCTTCACTTGTTTCATATTTGCTTTGATTCTGAGTAGGAAAGAAATGGTGTTATTCGGAGAAACGTTATTCAGGAACAACCAAGCAAAAATATACAATTTTCGCAACATTTATAAAAAACTTAAAACAAATTCGCACTGAAATGGTATGCAATCAAATGCCCACGTACGAAAATTTCTCAGCGATGAGATTTCGCATGCAAGAAAACTAACAGTTCGAAAGCGAGCGTCCATAGCAGGTATAGACGTGCAGTAAAGTTGAAGCGCCATTATTATTATCATACATTTATTTGGACTTTCAGGCAGGTTAGCAAGTTACTTGAGGTTTACATCAAACCTCGAATCTGCTGTACGAGTTTTTACTCTGAAATTACAAGGAAAATTTGCAAAAATGTCGAATGAAATTTCGGAGTTTAACTTCAGAATTTGGCTCTCCAAAAGGCCAAGAAACTTCTACCTTGGCTCAAATTTAAGGTCTTGAATAGCCCTACAACGTACTTGTTGTTCGAGTGAAGGATGCTTCGCTGCATTCAATTCATAACAAATGCAATATTTAATGCGTTTTTCAAATGGAGGGGTCCAATTTTATTTCGTTTTTTAACAGTGGAATCGTGTTTCCCGTCTCAAACCCTATATTATTAGTATAATAAAACATACAAAAAATTTTTTGTTGGAACAAATGTGGTGGATTTGCATGTTTTTTTTCGAACACTATTTTTAACTAATTTTTTTAAAGCCAAAGAGTAATTGTAGCTCAATGCCAATATATTTCCGTGAAAGAGAATTACATTTGCTTTCAAAACCATTTTGCTTCATATCAAAATGTTGCTTCTGTCGAAAGCACTACGATTAATTCGCATGGAGTGTTCAAAAAGCACGCTGTGCGACGTCATTTCCGGCTCGTTCTGGTGAAGAATTTGGCGGGTCGCATAAACGATTCGCCGGCGAACCGCAAAAACAATATACTAGCGAACTGCAAAACGAAGGTTTAACAAAAACCATACAAATCCAATTTCAAATTGTGTGCAATATATAAAAAACAAATCAGCAAGTATTTCAAAAATTTCAAACTTTCTAATCTGAATTAAAAGAAAAAAATATAAAGCAGTTTTATAATTCATTAAATTTTAGTGTAATAGTGTACAAATTTTATGTGGAAAAAATAAATTCCATTTAACGTCGTTTTAATGCGAATTAAATCAAATTTCCAACATTCGTGCATTTCTTGTAGTTTATTCTCATTTACTTTCAGCTACCCTTATTTGCTTTTATTTGGTTTTCGTAATATAGTTTACAAGCGAAAAGGGGAATTAAAAAATTTTTACTTTAAGTTACATCTCGCTTAAAAGAAAACAGTTTATTTATTAAGAAAGACTTTTTCACCGAAGATTAAAAAAAACAATGCAAGCGATTGCAAGTTTTGAAACTATCACTATTTTGTAGTTCCAATACCATTGTATCATGATAAAGNGCCCCTGTTTATACAACTATCGGTTTATCAGAAGTTAGTTGGCCAAATTTGTATGCATCTGTACTATACATTTTGAATGGCTTATGTATATTATTAAGGGTAATCACACTCCTGTGCATATGGTCTTGCATATGAATATTCCGGTGACTTTGGAAATTTTATTGTTGTATTGTGCATGTTTACAATAATGTACCGAAATATACACATGCAATACGATATGCACCGGATTGTGAATACAATAAATTAAGTTATAACTTTGACTACTCTAACGACTTCTACGAAAGTTTGTCTTAGGAAAATATGGCATTTTTCAACTAAATGAAAGGGTGTTGTCTGAAAAAGGTTGCCACCTTTTTATAATTATCTAAAAGTAGTTCACTTGTTTCAGTATGGATATCAAATGAAAGATATTTTTTACAACATTAACTTACATGTTTAAACTTGTTTATCAAAAGGAGAGTTATAGACTTAAAATGGACAAAATGTGTCATTTGGATTTATTTGTATATTTCAAACTATTCTTTTGGTATGATCAGATCTGATATCTGCTTTAAAAAATCTAGATGCGATTAATCTGCTTAAAGCGCCACACACTGAATCACTTAATGAAACTGATACTTAGCACGGTATTGACTCCAGTTTATTCTTAACCTAAATTTTTTGTCTGATACTAATTGAGTAAATTATTTCAGATTCCTTCACATTAAAAAGTAGTTCGAAAATTCGATACTAAGTGCTCTGAACTATTTTTATTTCTAGGTACCCTTATTAATATAAAGGTCTTATAGCCACTCCCGCAGCAGCCGAACAGAGTTTTAGGTGCCTAAAAACGAATATTGTAAAATAACTTTAAAATTTTGACGAAAATATGTCTGTGTTAAAATACATCCGATTACTTTATACTTGACACCCGTATTGTCATACTTTGCATAATTTAACAGATAGTGTGTCTTAGCAATTTCTTGTGACCATGCTTTCGTCTATAATTCCGGTACCGGAAGAGGTATCAAAATGAGTTTTCATTTGA
>NW_016192513.1:0-3419 GCF_001687245.7 Rhagoletis zephyria | reverse complement strand
AATCCCTCTGCAGGTGGCATATGGGAAAGGATGGTACGTGCCGTCAAGAAAGTTCTGTCGTTCACTTTAAAGGAACGCGCGCCACATATCGAGACGTTACAGAGTTTATTAATAGAGGCAGAGAACTTAGTACACTCGCGCCCGTCAACACATGTACCGATTGAGAGCATAGACGCAGACCCTCTCACGCCGAATCATTTTCTTTTGGGTTGCCCCAACTTCATGCAAACTGCTGCCGTCCCTGAATGGGCGTGTCTACGGAAGCAGTGGCAAATAACGCAGTAATTTAAGCAAACGTTTTGGAAGCGTTGGATGTTGGAGTATCTTCCAACTCTGACTCGCAGAACCAAATGGCATATGGAAGTTTCTCCGCTTCCTTCTTCCAAGGGGGCGCGAGGACGGTGGCAGCGTTGACTCCTAGGTATTTGGGGAGATGCTGGTGGATGACGACAGTGGATGTTGTGGTTGTTGTGGACCAAAGCTCACGGGTCGATAGCTCCACAGTGTGGGATTTTTGTTGTTGTGAGTGGGGCAACTCGCTATGCGATTGGGCGATGCTTGCCGGAGATTTCCAATTGTCGGCACGACGGGAGCACTGATGAAGCCGGAAGCGAAGGTGGAATTTTATCACCAAACACGGGTCGCGGACCGGCTGCGATTAAACCAACACACGCTGAATCAAAACAACAACCGAATATAATAAAACCACGCAGGTTAACTGGTTAAATTCAAGTGATTGGTTTATTGTATTTTCACAACTTATTTCACGGGTTTTGCGAATAAAGAGTAATTTTTCTACAAACTAGATATGCACGAGCTCGAATGTATAAAAATCGAAAGTGTTTTTAGTTCTTTTCAGCACGGGTATATATATATGTATGCAAAACAAATGTCAAAAAAAGTCTACACAGATACGAGTAGACAATACATGCATTGCCACCCGTATCGCCAGATGCTTACATAGCGCCTAGACTATCAGTTTAGACAAAAAATACAAAATTCATTGCAAACAAATTGCCGCATTTATATGAAGAAAAAAATGTAATTGGATGATCCGAAGTTAACGGCGAACATGCTGCAGCGTTGTTCGCGTGAACATCCAGCCGGCCCTAGCCGCATTAAGCGGATAGTGCTTCCTTTAACTCCTGGAGCGCTGGAGTGTTGAAAATCCACTCAACGCCTCGACGATTACATTCGGTTTCTATGCCTTGCTCAACAATTAGCCACTCGTCTTTGCTGGCACCGACAAAGTTCGTGCCTCTACCACTTCTGTTTAGAGCCGGTATACCTCTTCGTTAAATAAAATTTTTAGGAACAATAATGGTAGCATCTGCCGAGAGATCTCTAGACAACTCCAGGTGGATTGCTCTTGTTGTTAGGCACGTAAAGATCGCGACCCATCGTTTATTTTGACGGCGCCCTATTGCTACGAAAACAAGGTCCAAAGTAGTCGACGCCTGTGCAGGAAAACGGCCGCACGAAAGGAGTCAGCCTGTCGACCGGCAATTGCCCCATTAATGGCGTTTTTGGATTGGCTGAAATATTCTTACAAAATTGGAAGTCCACTTTGACCGACCTCAGTAGACGGCGTACACTCGGGATCCAAAATTTGTAACGTATTGAGCAGATTGTTGCCTCAAAATATCACCATAATTCATGAAAATGTCTAACAATGAGTCTTGAAAGAGCGTGAACCTTTGGCAAAATTGTAGGCCTTACTTAGCTCTCGGAATGCATTCTGCGTAGTCAATGCGTCCGCCAAGTCGCATTAAACCGTCATCGTCTATAATAGGACTCAATTTGTATAGCGGGCTAGCTTTATTTACCGGCAACCCACTTCGTAAGGCCTTTGTTTCGTCAAAGAATTCCGTCTCTTGCACTAATCTACAAATTAATGTCTTAGCAGTTTTTATATCGGGCGCGTTCAACAATTTTGGGACGACATTTCTTGTCGCGAAAAAATAGATAAAAAAATATGTTTTTTTTTATTAAATTTAAGAATAACAAAAAAACTTTAAATAAAAAATATATATAAAAGAAATATTATAAAAAATAAAATAAAGAAATCTTCCCTGCGCCCGGGCTTGAACCTGGTACCTCAGGCATACCACGCNTAAAAAAATATGTTTTTTTTATTAAATTTAAGAATAACAAAAAAAACTTTAAATAAAAAATATAAATAAAAGAAATATTATAAAAAATAAAATAAAGAAATCTTCCCTGCGCCCGGGCTTGAACCTGGTACCTCGGGCATACCACGCGAGTGCTTTGCTCTGGCGGTCATTGCGAGTGTTGGAGCGCCGCGAGCAAAAAGGCATACTAAAGCTTTTCATAGGGGATGAATTGGCAGACTATCTCATCAACTGGTATGATGCTACTAGTATTTCTACTAGTAGATGCTGATGCATAGCCAGATAATTGACATCTCGTAGGACACCGCAATGTTAAAAATACCAGTCGCTAACATTGAAAAGCGATAAAACGTGAACAAGTTGGGCTGAAACGCAAACTGGTAGAATTCTAGATCACAACTAGTAGCATTCCCTGCAGGGAAGCTAAAACCTAATTTTCGGAGCCAAATAGAAAAAGAAAGAGCTAAATCTAGCTCCAAAAGTACCGAAATGGCAACACTGCTTCCCTCATATTTTAGTGTTTAAATGTCTAACGAATGACTTTATTCACTATTATTTAATACAGAAAAAAGGAAAACTAATATCTAATTTGATTTCACAAAACTTGTAGGTTGCTACTTCAACGAATCGAACGCCAGGAATGAACACATGGCAAAACGTCAAAACCGCGAGGTTGACAGCTGATGTTTTGTTTACTTGACACCTAGGTGGCGTGCAGTGCTGCCACAGGACTCCCCCTTCAGTGACGAAGTCACGATTGAGTGAGGAATCGTACACGAAGTGTCCTTTCGTATGTTCGTAGAGTCTTTACCGGTTCAGGATTCGTATTTTCTCTAATGACGAAAGCTGGTTTCAATCTATCTGTTGATATTGCTACATCTTTGTTTTTAATTTTTATAGTAAACACTCTATCTGTTGTACGAGCAATGACCTCGTAGGGGCCAGTGTACGGTGGTTCCAACGGTTGCCGAACAGCATCTGTCCTCACAAGCACATGTGAATAGTCGTAATGGTTTTTTAGTACAAACATTCTTCTCTGTGATGAGTAGTAAGAACTGGCCGTATGTTCTTCATGTGCTCCCGGTGTTTCTCAAAAAATGCATTTGGATTGTTTAGTTTGTTCAAATCTTCGAAAGATTCATTTGGAAGTCTGATTGGACCGCCGTACAACATATCTGATGTTGATGCTCCTAGATCTTCTTTATAGCATGTTCGTAGTCCGAGTAGAACAGTCGGTAGCAAATCTGGCCACGACGTCGCAGGGTCACACATCAGTGCAGATTTGAA
>NW_016192512.1:0-3419 GCF_001687245.7 Rhagoletis zephyria | reverse complement strand
ATAATTAATTACAATATTTCGCATACTTATATTCTATACACTTAGGTCTCTTTTATACGGTATATGCGTTCCTCAGAAAGCCGCATAAAAAAGGTCTTTACCTTCATACAAACACAAGGGATGTGTTCACTTCTTTTTAAAACCGCATAAATTCAGATGCTCTATACAAAAAAACGTCCCAAAAAACAATTCACAAGGAACGCAAACAATCAATGGCAAACGTATCGGTATGGTTTAGTTTCGCTCAAACAAGGTAAAGAAACACAACCGATTCAAATCACTCGGAAACATTTTGCGAGCGGTAACTTTACTCTGCTAGCGTCCGCGATACAAACAAAACACAAACTTAATGCTCACCAGAGTTTCCAGGGCTCGAATTATGTGTTCCGCCAAAAATTACACTTATTCAGCTATAGATTCAGCGGTCATAACGCAATTTATGTGCTGATAATTTTAAACACATTAAAGTTCGTTTTTTACTTCTAAGTCAATGTAACGAAGATTTTTCATATTTTTCTTGGGTTTTTGAACTTTGTCAACTGCAAAATGTATTATTATTTATTTTTAACCGACTTCGCAAAGAGGAGGTTATCAATTCGTCGGAATATTTTCTTTTTATGTATGTTACCGCACAACTTTGGGCGACGTTAACCGAATTCTACAATTAGTTTTTTTTTTGTTTTAAGTAAAGGTGTTACCTCACGGGTCGTCCCATACTAATTTGGTTTAAATCCAATCATTGCATCATGAAGAAATTAACAATAATCAAAAATTTGTATATGAGAATTGAAGTCGGTTTGTTTTCAGCTTAAAAAATTACTTGTTTTATTTATCTTTGTGAATATTCATAGATGCTAGACCGTTCAGCTGAGGTATTTCTCAAGTAGGCTTTAATCCTTTTCAGGCATGGAAAACTTTGTTCAGGTGTAGCTATTGAAACGAGCAAAAGTGACAATAATAATAATAATAATAATAATAATAATAATAATAATAATAATAGATTGGCGCTTACACATATGTTAGTGTTTGGCCGAGCTTCTCCCAAGACTTGTGGCGTGCGCCTTGATGTTGTCACACAAAGCGGAGGGACCTACAGTTTTACGCCGACTCCGAACGGCGATTGTATTTTTATGAGAAGCTGTTTTTCATGGCAGAAATACACTCGGAGGTTTGCCATTGCCTGCCGAGGGACGACCGCTGTTAAGAAAGAACCTTTTTTTCTATATTTTTTGCGATGTAGCTTTGACCAGGGTTTGAACCCAGGTGCTGCGGTATGGAAGCGCGCACTGCTTACCACTGCACCACAGCGGCCGACAATACGCGTATGAAAACATTCTCAAAAGGCGTTGAGATTTATCATGAGTTTCACATTCCCCGAACCGGTCCACTTTTCTCTTTTGGTTTCCATAGTTTTACTATAGGCGGGTGACAAATTTCTGGGTGAATTTATTTTTCATGCGAAACTGAGGATAAGGCAGGTTGTATTCACTATTTCTTTCCACATTTTTATCTCCACAAGAGAGTTTTGTTTCAAACAGTCGATTAAAACCGACAAAGAAACTGGACTATTTAAAGCATAGTAACAGGTTGACTATATCTAAATATGTGGAGAATTACCAAAAATCAACGAAAAGCCCTAAGCACTTCAAACTTGCACTTTATTTTACTGAAGTTGAATGGGCAACAAAACTGCATGGTCAATATCTTTCTAGGAAACCTAATTAAAAACATCGAAATTTTTACGAAAGTTTGTTGGTTTTTTCAAATATTGGACAAAGTTTGAAAGTTTTAAACTTGGATTTACACGGTATTTGTTAAAGAACTACACATTACTACTACATTTTTATGAAAAAATAATTAAGGTTAAATGATAATACAATAAATAAACAAAAAACGATATATAAACATCTAAAAATATTGAAAATTCCACCTTACCCTCCTCTAGCTCCGCCCTTATTAATTTGCACCAAAAATGGTGTACACCATTAAAATCATAAAAAAGGGCGGACAACGCCCACTTTTTTCCTCAACGGTCGCTATACTGCACTTCTTCCCAAAAAAGTAGTTAGGCGTCCATTTGATTTTCTTTAATATTTATCGTTTTGAAGTTCTTCACACGTTAGTTACATAAACATTTATTTTGTTCACAAATAACGAAGTGCCATTTACTTGTAAAAATGTCTATAAAAATTCGCCGGGAATCTATTACAATCTGTGAAAAATTACGATACGTCAGTGAACGTATTTCATAATTCCAATATTGCCATGCATAAGATCAGTCACGTAAAATATTTTTATACGATTGCAAATTCGGCGATTTATTTTTATTGGATATTTGCGATAAGGAGGTTATGGAGTTAAAGCTTTAATTTTGATGTGGCAGCACTTTTTATTATTATCGATTTTGTTGAAGCATATCGAACATTTGCCAATATTAAAGCACCATTTGTGACAACTCCAACTGAATGTGAAATTTGCAATTTCATTTGTGGAAATAGCTGATCTCGCCTTATTATAGCTTTTATTTCATTGAATGATCCTTTTGTTTTGCGTATCGTGTATTGTTTCGGTTTTGCTCAGGATGAGTACCTTTCCCACAATCGAAACCATGCAAGTGAGCAAAAGAACAAACGATTCGTTTGGTTTGCGCTCGGCTGCCGTTGAAACGTATCGTGTATTGTTGGCAGTGATCGGACTTCGACTACATTGTGGTATGTAGATCTGCCACTTTTTTGAGCATCCTACCATATCTACCACACAAGGTCTGAAATCTACCACATATTCGCGCTTTTGAGTAGTTTTATTTTTGCTCGACATAATTTTCTTAATTTTAAGAGCAAAAATTGCCCATCACTAAACACTAACAACAGGCAGAATGGGAGGATAAAATAAACTGTAAAATAGTCAGGAAACATGGTTTTATTGTGTTAAATTGCAAAATACATGATTTATAAAAAGAATTAATAGCGAAAAACCCTGATTTGTGGGACTGTAGGGGCTGTGATCAAGTCGCCATATTGGGAAAAATGGGTGGTTTCCTTTAATTGCTATATTGCGAACTCATACTAAAAGTTCTGAGTTCTGAGTCAAGGAAAATTGTTACATTAAAGAGCCCCTTCAATTTTTGGCTCTCTTAAGGTGCAGTCACATACATATATATAAGTACATAAGCAATTTTTTTTTGTGCAATTGTAAGAAGGTTAAAAGTTATAGTTTTTTATAATTTAAATTACCAAACTCGTTCTAAAAAGAAAAAATTACCAGTTTTGGTAAAAAAAATGACAAAGCGGCAACTCTGGTAGTGATTCGTTCGGTATGTTTTCGTACTCTGGTCCAAATGTTATCTACGAGAATCTACTAAAACTCTTTTAACCTGCCGCCGACCTAGCAGGAGGACAAAATATACTAATTTTGGGTAG
>NW_016192511.1:0-3419 GCF_001687245.7 Rhagoletis zephyria | reverse complement strand
TATGTATACACTTTATGAATGTAAGTATGCACGTCAATTAGTAAAAGTACGTATTCACCTCTCGCCAAGTGCGTAGCCTTGTAAGTTTCAAGCTTTACGACTTTCGCCGGGAGAGGGTGCGTTTTAAATTGTTTCAAAAGTCTGAGATGCCACAATCAATTTCTCCGAATTACGCTTAATAAATCCACGGTGCGGTAGCAAGCTACATACTTATATACTTTCAGTAGCAACGCCAAACAGTGGGTGTTGTGCGGCGTGCGTTTTTGTTTTCATGTTTACCACGGGTGGTTGAAATTTATGCTGACTGCTGTCAGTCCTGGGGACAAGTATAACAACGCTACCGATTCGGAAGGCAAAGGCATCGAAAGCGCGCAATTTCAGGTTGGAGGCGTGTATCGGCGAATTTGCTGGTACCTGCCCCGCAACGGCTCAATTTAATTAAATGGAAAGTAAAGGTAAATATTTGGTGGATGAGCCCATGAGCATTCGTGGAAAGGGTAAGAAATAGCAGGAGCCAAGGGCAAACGTTACAGAAATAAAGGCAAGTATTTTATGTGTGCTTACATATACATATACACATATACAAACAACCATTTAAACATACACACACTCACATACAGACAACCATCATATAAACGTATTTGCACGCAGTAGCGGTCTACCGCATTTTCATTGTAAATCTAGAATAACAAATACATAAATGCTTTTTTTAATTTGTGGGCACACTTATGTTTTAGATATAATTCTATTCATAATCTTTTTAAAAATCGATAAATATAAGTCTAATTCATTTCCATCGAGTGCTTCAGAAGTTAGACGAGGAATAAACATATATATCGCTGAAATAGAAAAAAAAAAAAAAAGTGAAGCAGTATAAGTTCGGGCGAAACCGAATTTTATGTACCCGGCGCAGGTATCAAATATCGTCGTTTCACCTTTCTTTAAGTACATTTGCTTGATAGGCAGGGGGTTTTCTCGATTTCAAACTTTTTCGATAATATGCTGAAATAGAGTTAATACAATAATTGAACCAAGTTTGGTAGAAATCTACCGAGATACATCTTGTAGTCATAAATTGGGCGGTACCACGCCCAATTCTACTAAGTCTATAGCTGTCTTATTTATTATTAAGAAATTGATGTGACTATTAACTTGGTGTAATTGAAATATCGGAGTTTTCGGATGTCTGAAATTTACCGTTACATGAGGAGTGGGTGTAATTTTAGTCCGATTTGAATGTTATTAAGTGCACCGAGTTTGGTAGAAATTTATGAATCAGTTAACGGGATACACATTTGTGGTCGTAAGGGGGCGGCGCCACGCCCATTATCCAGAGATGTAGAATAAACTAATTTAGTTCTAAGTAGTTGTGGTAATTATCGATTTTGAGTCAACTAGCTGATTTATCACAGTTTTCGTGTTTCTGTAAATTACCGTTATGTGGGAGGTGGAAGTGGTTATTGCCAGAGTTCAAAGATTTTCAACCGATTTCTTAGCTAGATCCTATGCAAGGCCCGTACCGAGTTTGGCAAGGATTGCTGGTGCGGCTACTGAGATGCAGAATTCCATCATAATAGGGCGGGATCACACCCTTTTTCCAGAAATTTTATAATTATACTATTTTCCCCCAAAATTCGACTTCTTGTACTAATTTTAAACAATGGGGATCCCATATTTACTGAAATATCGTAGTTTTTGCATTTTTCGGAAATACGATTATATGGTAAGGGGCGTGGTTATAGTCCGATTTCGCCCATTTTTAATATCAACCTACCTTGGGTAAAGGGAAACCATCATACCGAATTTCGGTTAGATATCTGAATTTTTGCTCGAGTTATCGTGTACACGTACGGACAGTCAGACAGACGTTGCTTAATCGACTTCTCTATTCATTCTGAGCATTTATGTGTACATTTGTCTATAGGTGGGTTCCAGCGATTTTTGGACTAAAACTTGTAGAACTTTCAAAAAGCAAAATATCTCCCACAAGAGAGAGCAATGGTCGAAGAACTGAGAAAAACTGCTGGAACGCAAAAAAAAACATTTTTCCTGCAGATATATAAATGTCAGATGTTTGTTTACGGAACTATTTACTCAGGAAAAAATTCTTACACACAACATTTTAATTCTCAAAAGATTTCGTAATTTTGGTACATTTGGCTTCTATTCTGCTAAAAATATTTCTTATGCCACACTGCCCTTCATTTTACAGTTTTCATGAATTTGCAGGAAGAAAAACTTTGGACTAAATCCTGCAACTTCATACTGAGAGTAAGCATATTTTAATCTCCCGAAATTGCTAGAACACTTTTCGAACTAAATCCTGCAAAATCTGCAAATCGTACTGCTGCTGGAGCGCAAATTATATCTATCACGATTCGTTTTAGCTGTTAGAAACAACTGTTATGTCAACATAGTTAATATAACCTTGAGCACAAGTGCGCACGGGTGAAAAAAAAAGTTTGGTTCAAATTATGCCGTGCAAAGATTTTGAAAGTTGAGCTCATTTAATCGGGACGTTCTGAATTTAATGGCATTGCCCGTTTTACCAAATTGGCTCCGGTTTTCGAGATAACGGTACATGGAGATTTGCTTAAATTTGAACTAATTTATAAAAAAAACTCCCTCAGTTTTGAAGATATTTTACTAAAATTTTGCACACGCTTTTATTTTAACATTCGCTTCACTATCTCATTAAATCATCGAAATCGGTTCACTCTAAAATCAAAAGTTATCAAAACAAATTCTATGGGACTGAGAAATATTATTTTCTACTTTTTAGTCCATTTATAAAAGCGTTGTATATTAAAAAGTTTTTTATTTATTATTATTTATTTTTTTTTTGCACTAAGTTTCACATTCTCATGGAACCTCCCCTAAGCTTTCCTTTGGCGTAACTTTTATCCCTTGAAAGAAAACTTCGAGCTTGAAGTATGATCTGACTGGACTTTTATTACGAGCATTGTTTTATGAAAGGAATATTAGCATTTGATCGTTTGCGTTAAAAGCTAAATCCTGCTTGGAATTCAGCTGTGAGCCGATAATCGAGGGCAGACTTTTATACTCTCAAAGACTATATTTCAAATAAAAATCTACACCAATGCTATTTATTTCTCTATGTTTTTCAGTATGCCATTAATTTTATGCGGGACACGGTCTTCCGGTTCTAATTGTATTAAATAATTGTTTTGTCCATACATACCTATATGTATATGCAAATTTCTATATATGTACAATACATATATAGTTTAAACGAAACTTTTATTTACTAATTACTTTCGCCAACAATTTACATACCTACATACAAACATATACAATGCGTATTTATTTGTTTGTGTATTTATTCACAGAAAATGTGTCACATTGCGTATGAAGTTGGGTACAAAAGTGCGTGGGAAGTGTAGATATATGTATGTGTA
>NW_016192510.1:0-3419 GCF_001687245.7 Rhagoletis zephyria | reverse complement strand
ATAATACGAGAGCAAATAAAATGGAAAATTCGACTCATTCTCGCCTTAAGTTTCACATACCTTTAGGGCAATATTCTTTTTCTTTTGCTTGTATAGAAATTCTTGAATAAACGTGCTCAAAGTCGTTTTTAGTATTTTTAATCCGAAATGAAACAGAAATGTATCCTTTAAAGCAATTCCAACGACCATTTAGCCACAAATCTAAATAAAATAAAGGCTCTTTTTTTTCAAACGGAAAAAAAATTCGAGAAATTGGTTTTGTCTTTACTTGATTTTTTTCATTTTTAAAATTTTTTATAACTTCAAATGTTTCTGCTTTTAGCAATTCTTTTACTTTTGCTTGAGATATTATATTTTTTTGTTCAATTTTTTCTATATTTTGAAATTTAGTATTACCAATTTTTGTAAACTAAAAAATAAAGTTAAATTATTTTTAACAAAATAAAAAATTTTTGTTTAATATTTAATTACATTAAATTTAATTTTAAAAACATCCTCTAATGCGTAATTTTCTAATATGTTTTGATCATCTTTATTTTTTATTTTTTCACATACTAATGGATCATCTTTTTTTAATTTGCCTTTAATAACTAAATGTTTAAAATATAACAAAATACATGTAAAAAGTAAAAAATACAATTAAAAACTTACTTGTAACACTGTTATAACCTTTTCCTTTAGCCAAAAAAAAAATTTCACAACAAATTTCAATTCCACTTAACGGGCCGTCGTAAGCATGCAAAGAAAGTGCTGGAAATGCAAATTGATCTTGCTGGTTTAGTCCATTTGGATGTATACAAAAATTAAATTTCCATTGCTGATTAAATTCCACTACAAAAAGCGGAGAGTAGAGGCAAGACAATATCTTGCGGTTAGAATCATTGCTAATGTTATTGTTGTTATTGTCATTTTGTAACAAACACGAAATGTTTTGTATACTCCAATAACAAGTACAAAGTATCTTTTTTTCTGACATTTTTTTCAACTTTTTAACAAAAACACAAAAATTGACTAAATTGTTTTTTTGGATTAAAATATTAGTGTAAGTGGGATTTACCTGAGAGAACAAATGCTACCCCATGCCACGACACAAATGAAATAGTGGTTTAAACAACTGATAATATTTTATTAATGGTGATAATAAAAAAATAAGTTTTGTTTAAAAGATAGATAAAGCAAATTAAAAAGTCATCACAACAATCGCTCCATTTTTTAGCCAAGTATTACTAAAATATGTAAAGCAATTTCAAAGTTTTTTATTATTTTTTTTAAATCAACTTATAATTATTTTTAAAAAAATTACTGCTTATTTTACTAAAGTTTGGCAAATAAATGAAACAAATCTTTATAAGAAAATGAGATTTTTTAGAAATACAAAAATTTTTATGATTATTATATGAAAATAATTATAAAATTTAGAAATTTAGAAACCTAAAATTATAAAAAAAATTTTTATTAAAACAACATTTGCAAGTTGCAACAATTATTTAAAAAGTTTTGACAAGTAGTTTAAAAAAAGTGTTTGTTTAGTTATAACTAAATTACATAAAAATAAGCTTCAAAAAAATTTTTAAACAACAATTTAAAGATTACTAGCAGGGCTAGCATAAACTCAGTTTATGCAGTGTACTTTTAAATCGGTATATTTTTTAGGTTTGAATTTTCAATTAATTGTAGTTTTTTACTTATTACACCAGAAGACTATGTTTGAATAACAAAAACAAAACCAAAAGGATTTTACTAATTCAGGTACGCTGAATCCAAATCTGCAATCCAAAAAAATATTTGTCGGGTCGATCCTGAGATAATCGACCTTTTATCTGATCAAAACCAAAAAAATGACAGTTTTTAAATATAAAATTTTTCTATTACATAATTAGTTAAAAATAAATTTTTGTAGCAAACATAGAGTTAAATGTCTAATCTGCCAGAATCCAAAAGATGAAAAAATTAGGAGCTACCGTTTAGTTTTTGCAAAGTGGCAACCGAAATGACGATTTTTTAACTGAATGTTGGCTTTCTTGTGTCATGCGCAAACAACATCTAAAACATCTGTACTTTCTTATCAGTTTTAAATCTTTAACGGTAGCTCCTAATTTTTCCATCTTTTTGATTCTGGCAGATTAGACATTTAACTTTATGTTTGCCACAAAAATTTGTTTTTACCTAACTATGTAATAGAAAAATTTTATATTTAAAAACTGTCAATTTTTTGGTTTTGATCAGATAAAAGGTCGATTATCTCAGGATCGACCCGACAAATATTTTTTTGAATTGTAGATTTGGATTCAGCTTACCTGAGTTAGTAAAATCCTTTTAGTTTTGTTCTTGTTATCCTTTAAATGTAATGCTGAAGTCGTCTCGTGTTATTTCTGTTTTTTAAATTTTTGTTTTTGGTAAAACTAAAGTTATGTTTTTGATTTTAATTTGCAGGTAACAAATAAATTTAAAAGATAATTACATTAAATTGGAAAAACAAAATAAAAAATTGTTTGTAAAACCATAACATAAGCAAAGTTTTTTGCTGTAAATATAAATTTGTCGGTTTTGACTGGGTTTTGAGTAGGGGCGACAAACAAACCTAAACCTAAACTTGAATCTAAACCTCAACCTAGACCAAGACCTAGACCAAAACCTAGACCTAGACCTAGAACTCAACCTAACCTAACCTAACCTAGACCTAGACCTAGACCTAGACCTAGACCTAAAACTAGAGATAGGCCTAGGCCTAGACCTAAACCTAGACCTAACCTAACCTAGATTTAGACCTAAACCTAAACCTAGACCTAGACCTAGACCTAGACCTCAACCTAGACCAAAACCTAGACCAAAACCTAAACGTAGACATAGACAAAGACATAAACATAGACATAAACATAGACCTAGACCTAAGCCTAAACCTAAACCTAGACCTAGACCAAAACCTAAACCTAAAACTTCTAGCAAATCTACTTGACCGGCGGCTTACCCTGAGGTGACTTGGACTCTGTCAAATCCAGTCGCCTCGGGGTCGTGCATTGTTCTCCTCATTTCTCACTGTTTTCCCCCTCTCAGCCAATCACCGATCATCGTTTCCATTCTGCCCGCAAGATAAAAAAGCTGCCGTTACCAAAAGCACTGCCCTCAATTAGCAACACCGTTCCAACGCCCCTTCCTCTCTACCGCTCCCCTTTCCACTGTACTCCTTTTCCTTCCCTTCCGCTCTGCTTTGCCAGCAGAACATGCGCAGTAGCGACTGTGACACACTCACGCACCGACGAACCGAGATTTTTTAATAACAGTAGGAGATTTTGTAAACAAGGGGAGTTTTGTGTAACGTAATTATTTTAAATATTGCAACATATACAGTTTATTTAAATTAACAATAAAATATCTAACTTCCCTAAAAAAATGATGTTTCTCCATTTCTCCGAACGCAC
>NW_016192509.1:3231-3419 GCF_001687245.7 Rhagoletis zephyria | reverse complement strand
GTAATCTCGGAATACTCTCTTTAGAGATTAGTCGCACAATTTTTTGCATTGTACCTACTACAATTCACCAAGGAAAGGCCAACATAGTTCCAGAAGCTCATAGCTCACACACATAGCACAAAGCTCGATTTGGTGTTTAATGCATGTCCTCCCCGACAGAACTGCTTCCACTTTTTCGCCAGGTTTGC
>NW_016192509.1:0-3206 GCF_001687245.7 Rhagoletis zephyria | reverse complement strand
TACCTACTACAATTCACCAAGGAAAGGCCAACATAGTTCCAGAAGCTCATAGCTCACACACATAGCACAAAGCTCGATTTGGTGTTTAATGCATGTCCTCCCCGACAGAACTGCTTCCACTTTTTCGCCAGGTTTGCGTCCGTAGGCAACGAAAAAAAAACTTATATAGCACGCTTTCCTTTTGTTTTCACTATTACACTTTGCCACTGCACACCTCATTTTGCTTTTTAATGTCTCAATAATTGTTTAAAACCACGCAGAAATATTAACGCACAAATATTAAAATTGTTATTTGGCTTTTTTCGTATGCTCACATTCAACAATTGCACCAAGATGACGTCATGCACACAGCTCATTCTGTCTAAATCACAAAGAGCGGATTAGCGGTACCGCGATTGGCGCAATCTCTATTTCTCTCAATCGTGGATACATATGTACATACATATAATTAGTTTGTTTCGTCAGCCACATACTGCACATGACTTCGAAGCGATGCTTTGCCTTTTGGTTATAAATGTGTACACACATACATATGTATGTATTTAGCATGTTCAATCAGTGATCGCTGTTTAGCTCAAATTCGTTTATGTGTGTATGTATGTGGTATAGCGCAGTCACGTCGCTCATACACATCTCTTTTGCCTTTGGGAGCTCGTGTTTGATCGGCACTGATGTACAGATTTTTTGCGTAGCTATGCGCTATGTTGCCAAATGGCAACCAAATAGGCTTATGCTTGTACGTCTTTTGTAACTTTACACCCAAAAAAAGGGTGCTTATCTTCCAAGAATAAAAAATATAAGTATGCCACTCTGCGTCTTTTTACAAATGCTTCGTTAAAAAAAAAAAAATATATTAAAATCGGTTTAGTACTTTGAGAAATAAGTCGTTACAAACGTACTCCATATAATCAATCTTACTAATCTTACTCTTACTAATACATATTATAAATGTGAAAGTTTGTATGTTTGGATGTTTGGGAAATCATCACGCGGAAACGACTGACGGGATTTGCATGAAATTTTGTACGCAGATAGCTTATGAGCCAGATTGGTTAATAGGCTATTTTTTTTTAGAGTTGCCACCTGTTAAAAAAGTTTAATTTATTTAATATGCGGGAACGACTGAATAGATTTGCATGAAAATTTCCACACAGATAGCTTATGATATACAGTGGAAAATAGGCTACTTTTCTAAAGAGTTGCCACCTGTTAAAAAAGTTTCATTAAATTAATACGCGGAAAAGTCTGAACGGATTTGCATGAAATTTTGCAAGCAGATAGCTTATGACCTACAGTAAAATATAGGCTAATTTTTTGGAAGAGTTGCCACCTGTTAAAAAAGTTTAAATAAATTAATACGCGGACACGACTAAACGGATTTGCATGAAATTTTGCACACAGATATGTTATGACCTAGGCTAGAAAGTAGGCTACTTTTCTTAAGAGTTGCCACCTGTTAAAAAAGTTTAATTAAATCAATACGCGGAAACGACTGAATAGATTTGCATGAAATTTTGCAAGCAGATAGCTTATGACCTACAGTAGAAAATAGGCTAATTTTTTGGAAGAGTTGCCACCTGTTAAAAAAGTTTAAATAAATTAATACACGGACACGACTAAACGGATTTGCATGAAATTTTGCACACAGATATATTATGACCTAGGTTAGAAAGTAGGCTACTTTTTTTAAGAGTTGCCACCTGTTAGAAATGTTTAATTTAATTAATACGCGGAAACGAGTGAACTGATTTGCATGGAAGTTTTCACACAGATAGCTTATGAGCTAGGTTGAAAAATAGGCTACTTTTTTTTAAAAGTTACCACCTGCTAAAAAAGTTTAAATAAATTAATACGCGGAAAAGTCTGAACGGATTTGCATGAAATTTTGCAAGTAGATAGCTTATGACCTACAGTGGAAAATAGGCTATTTTTTTGGAAGAGTTGTCACCTGTTAAAAAAGTTTTAATTAAATTAATACGCGGAAATGACTGAACAGATTTGCATTACATTTCGCACAGAGATAGTTTATGACCTATGTTGGAAAATAGGCTACTATTTTAAGAGTTATCACGTATTAGGAAAGTATAATTAAATTAATACGCGTAAATGACTGAACTGATTTGCATGAAAGTTTGCACACAGACCTAGACTGGAAAATAGGCTACTTTTTTAAGAATTGCCACCTGTTTGAACATAAAATTTTGCTCAAAGATGGTTTATGACCTGGATTGAAAAACAGGCTACTTGCTTAACCGGTTTTCCGATCAGAACGAAATTTAGTACACTTACTACGGATTTCGGAAGGATGGTCTTAGACTGAAAGTAAGTCCGATAACTCAAGGCCACTCCCATACAAATTGGAATTTTCATATTACATACATATCTCTGGAAGTATTTGTGGGGGAGAACTTAAACTTGGTATAGTGATATCTATGTGAAATCAAAGTTGGCATTAATCGATTGATGTTTTAATCAGTTAGTTAATTCGATTAAATTCAATCTGATTAGAGTTAGTCATGATTAATTTTAATCTGACTAAACAGTTAACCGTAACCGCGATTAAAAAATTAATTTTTAATCATTAACTCTTAATTCGATCAAGTAGGTTTGGTGATTAATTAAGTTATGCTGAAATTTCCCTTTGCACACAAACCAAGTTAATCCGGTATGACTAAGTCGGGTTTCCTTATCCATCTAAGCAATTTGGTGTGCATTTTCATTAAGATATATACCAACAAACGTTTTAAAAACTAGGTTTGTAAAAGTTCCCAGTTTATGTATTACTAATAACAATAATTATAATTTTTTTATATTATGTTGTTTTTATAAGCGTAAAACACAAAATAATTATTATAACTGTTGTTTGGTTTCAAACTCGGACAAACTAGACAAATTAATCAGATTTTATTTTTAATTGGATTAACGATTAATGTTTTCAATTAATTAAACGTAATCGCAGCCAGCGATTAACGATTCAAAAAATGTTATCATTAATCGTACAGTTCATAACGACTAATTAATTTTCATCGTCAAACGCGATTAACATTTTAATCGTTAATCAGATTAACAGTTTTCCAACACTGTGTGAAATCATGTTCATAGTCACGGAGAAAAATCGAGGTTTTTGGAAAAGAGGCGTAGCACCTCCCATACTGACTGAAAGTTTCATATTGCATATCCCTTCAAATGTTTGGGGTAAAGTACTC
>NW_016192508.1:0-3419 GCF_001687245.7 Rhagoletis zephyria | reverse complement strand
CATCGAATTTCACATTTATCGAAATTGGTCGAGTTAACGAATTTTGTTGTCGATATGTATCATATCATTGAAATTTTTCGATAAACTTGAATGTATCGGGTCAATTCCAAGTCCTGCCGAGGTCCTCCAAAGACCAACAGAAGATTTTCCGGTTAGTTAATTTGTANTACCGTATAAGTTTTGCTAGGTGTTAAGTTAGAAAACCTCACGAAGGCTTTTAAAACTAGAAAAACTGTCGAATTTCGACAGTAACTGGCACTCTAGTTCTATTTAAATAGTCTGACACAATGTTGTTTACACTAAAATTTACCTTTGGCAAATACAACAATTTAAAACTAATAATTTCCGCAACAAATTCAATTTTGACAACTTTCCAAAAACTAGGTATCTCAGTCTTTAAATTATTGAATTCTTTTTCCATATTTCAATAACTATTTTTTTTACATACCTTTAAAGCAAACCTTTCAATCACTTTTCATTTCACAAACAGGCAAGCAAGTAAACAAATCAAAGTATCAAATTTTTGTGCACATTTAACAGCAGGAAAAATGTAATCATACCATCAAATTGCATACAAGCGCACGCATACGCTGAGCTTCTCTGATTTAATGTGTCTAACATTGCTGCTTCATGTTTATGTCATGAAAGACATCCTTTTAAATTAATTGCCAATTCAGCTGCAATGCAATCAAAATAACTTGCCCCAATCCGCGTCACAGCTAAATAAGCGAACGAGCAAGGAGAACAAGCCATTCCCTCAAGCCAACTCTAACAATTCGCGTCAATGGCTCATAAAGACCCCGGAAATAACAGCAGCAGCAGCAGTAGTAGTAAGAACAATTTTAAGTCATTTGTTTCACATAAAGTGACGATAAATATTCTTCGCTTTTGATTGCAAACCCAACAACAACATTTAACGACCCCACTTTCGTCTAACGTTACTTATACGACGTGTATGCCATCTGCGTGCCAAATTAGATGAGATGAAGTGGAAAAGCGTTAGTTTGCTAAGTTTAATGTCTTTGAAGTGACTTTTTGCCTTCGTTCTTCGATAAAATTTCATAAAAAATACACAGTTAGTTATATATGTATGTGTGTACGTATGCAAACGGAATTATTTAGAAAGCAGTTAATATACACTGGGGAGATGTGAGTTATCTAGGTAAGTATGAGTCTCATTTAAACAAACAAAAAAAAAAACGGTCAATGAGCTAATCAAACATACCAAATATATATTTATACTAAAGAAAAAGGGCAAATAAAAGTGAAAATAAATACCGAGAACTTTATTTTTCTATTCCTTTTGAAGTGGCTACAATTTCAAAGAGTACACAATTAAATGAAAGATGTTGCTCACTTATAGTTAAAATATACTCTGCTTAAACTTGTCTGAATAATGATTAAAAAAAATACATCAGTAAATATATCCTCATTTAATAGTATCTTCATTTATATGTATGTTTTTAAAATATATGTATTTTAACTCAAATGAATCAATTAAAACAATTTTGCTTCAATAACAGTGCTGTGTATAGCATTGTATGGGAAAATATTTTATTGAAACAACTTAATTAGATTTGTATGAGTACTAAACCAAAATGGGTATAATCATTCATTCCGCATCAACATCGATATCGGCATGGAAAGAATTCGCGAGCGAAAAATTTTATGGGATCATTTATATCGTAGATAAGCCGCTTTACCCACAAAGTAAAACTGTTTTGTCGACGAATTCATCAGGTGAAATTGTTTGGTTGAGTTTTTTTTTGTTTTTTTTTTTAGTAAATAATATAAAGTGGATGCAATAATTTTTTTTTTTTAAGTAAAAGTGAAGACGAAGATTGTGTACACATTTTTCATAAGTGCAGAAATTTGAGGGATAGTTAAAAGGACGTGCTGGAAATATAAAACTAAAATCGAATAGAAATATTTAAGCTAAACAAAATCAAAACTTCATTTAAATACATATGTACATACATATAAATCTACCCCGTAGCGAATGTTATGCATTAGTCACTTAAGTGTCTTGTACAGCCATGTTAATTCTTCACTGACTTTGGGCTCCGTTTATATGGTAGTCGTGCACGACTTTTTAATACAAATGGTAATTTAGTCGTTGAAAAGAAAAAATAGTCCAAAATAGTAGACCACATTTCTGCTGTATATTATTCTTTAATCATACATAGGTGCTTCAAATAAAAACTTTTTCTTTTAGATATAATATATCACGAGAGTTTGTATTTGAATTTTATTTGGACAAATTTGTACTGTATTTATTTGAAGACACTAGCACAGCAAGTATGTTACTTATAATTAGGCTAGGAATAAAGTTAAAAAAAGGAACAGTCCAGCCTCTTCGTCTTGGTCTGCTAAATTAAAACGTACAATACGTGGTATGGTTAAGAGCATATCCAAGTCAAAAACGAAAGCACACACTAAGAAAAAACATCGATAACAAAAGCGATAATAATATCGATAGCAAAATCAATAAAAATATCGATGAAAATATCGATATCAAAATCGACAGCAAAATCGATAGCAAAATGGATAACAAAAGCGATATAAAAAAGCGATAATAAAATCGATAACTAAATCGATTAAACAGTCGGTTACCAAATCTATCAAAAAATCGATTACAAAATCGATAACAAAGGCGATAACAATATCGATAGCAAAATTGATAAAAATATCGATTATAAAACCGATCAAAATATCGATAACAAAAGCGATAACACTATCGATAGCAAAATAAAAAAATAAAGAAATAATCGATAGAAAGATCGAAAACAAAATGGATTACAAAATCGATAACAAAATCAATAAAAATATCGATATCAAAATCGATAAAAAATATTGATAACAAAATCGATAAAAAATATCGATCATATATGTTCCGAAAATAGCGATAGCAAAATCCTATAAAAATTTCGATAACAAAATCGATAAAAATATCGATAAAAAATCCAAAAAAGCATATCTATATTTTTATATCGATAACTCCCAAGAATCCTGAAAATCTCTAAAACCCCAAAATGGCTCCCAGATTTAGTTTTGGTACCTCTATCTATGTATATCCTTTTCTCTAAAACTACCTTTATTTTAATATTTCTTCCTCTATCTTTAACTATACTTTTATCGGTATCTTCATTCTCATCCTTTTCTTTATATTTATCTTTGTTTTTATTTTTATGTTTATCATATTCTTCATATACATATTCCCCTTCATCTTTGCCCTTGTATAAGTAAAGTGTTTGAATTTACCTTGGTCTTCATTTTTGCCTTTATCTTTACGCAACTTTGCTTTTATTTTTACCTTTACTTTTATCCTTTTCTTTATATATGTACGTACTCGCCTTTACTTTTATTCTTGGATCGGTCTTTTTCTAAGTGTTGTTTCACTTCAAAGAGTTTTCGCGTTT
>NW_016192507.1:1608-3426 GCF_001687245.7 Rhagoletis zephyria | reverse complement strand
CCTGATTGGCACTAGGCCCGTTTTGTTTTGGCGAAGCAATGACCTGACAACCTGGCCCTTTAACCGTGACAGCAGAGTATACACTGTTACAGGGCAATTCTGGCAAATGTCTTTCAACTCACCACACTCTGGTTACTTTACTGTCATTCGAAAGACTAATTGAAAGATCTGCTAACGAGGAGGTTTAAGGTTATGCTGTTCGCCTTTTATAAATTTTTTTTTTTTTTTTAATTGTGCTAAACTAAAAATAAACGTATATATTTTTCTTTTTAAGAAAAAATTTTAATTAGAAAAAAATTATCAAAAAATAAGGAAATTTGTATTAAAAACAAAAAAACAAAAAATAAATAAAAAGTTAAATAAGGGTCTAAAAATTAAATGAAATAATGTTTTTTTATGATAAAACCTAAAAATGAAAAGAAAATGAAATAAAGCAAAAACAAATTTAATTAAAAAAAACTAAGAAAAAATAAATAAAATAAATTTCCATAAAATAAATGAAATAAAAAAAAATATATTTTTTTCGCGTAATAAAATCAAACACATTAACTAAAAAAATGGTTAAAAATTAAAAAGAAAAAATAAGTTCCTGAAAATTAGATGAAATTAAAAAAAAAATTCTTTTTAAAACAATAACAACCGAACCATTAAAGAAAAAATTT
This sequence comes from Rhagoletis zephyria, assembly GCF_001687245.7. NCBI lineage: Eukaryota > Metazoa > Arthropoda > Insecta > Diptera > Tephritidae > Rhagoletis > Rhagoletis zephyria. The sequence goes on along the minus strand of NW_016192507.1, from coordinate 2,764 downwards.
TAATTAAAAGAAATCATCACTAGACACTAATAAAGGCGTGCCAGTGTTTTGACGGGGAAAAAGGACGCGTTGACGAAAAAAGGCACGTAAAAAAACTGCGACGAAAAAAGACGGTAAACATAGATTTTATTCCCCAAAAACTCTTTTATATATATTACACCCGCAAACATAGTTGACCGCAAAAATAAGTTTACGCGCCTTTCTTCGCCGTCAAATAGGTTAACGCGTCTTTCTTCGCCGTCGACTAGGTTTAGGCGCCTTACTTCGCTGAAGTTTGTTTTTTTGAGTCTTTTTTTCGCGATCAACTTTGGAGCACGCGCCTTTGTTCGTATCTATGTAGTGACGAAAGACATTAAATAGGTTTCTAAAAATTAAATTAAATTAAAAAATATAGGTATATTTCCATTTTAAAAACAAAAAATCTGAAAAATTAAATTAAGAAATACTAAAAGGTTGATTAAAAAAAGAAAAGAAGATTCCGCTGCGCCAGGACTCGAACTCGGACCTCTCGATCGGCATCTGTCTTTCATTTGTCATACGAAAGACTTTTTTCTATCTCAGCTAGAATTTCCTTGTTAGATTCCAAAGGCGTGCGATGTATTTTGCCCATTTCTATGTGCTTCAAATTTTAAGCCATATTTAAAAAAATTTGTTTTTCTTTTTGTATATCTTGTGAGATTCATTACCTTCGCTAGTTCTAGTTAGAAGTAATTCACAGTAATTTTGCTTCGCCTTAAATTTCGCCCTAGACATTAGTTGATTATCCATGTAATACGTTTCTTTGCGTAGCCTCCTATTTATGCTGCCCAATACATATCTTTTTTACAGACGTCTTGTGTGGTCGCCAAAGGTATTTAGATTCGACAAGTAAATATCAGCAAATGAAGCTTGTTGCAAAGTAGAAAATTAAATAGCCAGAACACGTAATCATTATTAGATATATACATACATAGCACTTAATATTGCTTTTTACAATTTTTAATAGCTGCAATAAACAGGTTACCACAAAAAAAAAGCAGAAACAACAACAGCAAGGAAAACGAGCACGAAAAATAGCCATAATAAAGCACTGATATTACAATTAGGGGAAGCGATTAAGCAAAAGTTGCCAATACAAAAACGACAACAAAGTGCATACAAGGCTTCGTGCAATTTC
>NW_016192507.1:0-1598 GCF_001687245.7 Rhagoletis zephyria | reverse complement strand
ACACACACACACAGCCACTAACAGCTATGCGCTGAATTCGAAGTTGGCCGTTTGCAGTTGTAAATTTGCAAGCCAACAACAACAACATGACCGACAATTACAATAACAATGGTATCATTAGGTAATTTACTGAAAGCTAACATGAATTTCAAAGCGCAACTTGAGCGCCAACACACAGTGCAAAGCGCATTGTGCCACAGCAAGTAGTAAATAACAACATGCAACAATTATGAAATTCAACAACTTTGCTTACAACTAACAACAACAATGGAGGAATAGAAGCGGAAAAAACGAGATATTTTAAAGCGCATGTGCAATTTGACAGTAAATGCGGTAATAAAATAGTATTAAAGACAAATACATAAATCGTACAAGTTGATATGAATCAAGCGCGCGAGCGAGCGAATGAACAAACGAGCGCGCGAGCGAGCGCAGCAAAATGCAGCGGTAATTGTGGCACCACCATGTTGCCAACAATTGGTGATGGCGTCGAGTGTTCCTCGTTACAGTTGAGGAAGAAAAACGGTTGCATTGAAATTGCGCTGTGGCGCATGTGTCATACAACATTGTGTGGCATGGTGGGTGACAAGTTGTTTGCTGGGAAATTTGAGAAAATATTTTTTACTGTTTTTTATTTCATTAAATTTTCTTAACGTTCGGTAGATGCATTCTAAGTAGCTACATACATCCGTAGCATCAAGTCAATCTACAGACTCGGTGCATTAAGAGTTTGTTCAGCTTTTAGGACGGTCTGAAAAGGCGCAGCCCTTGTAGAGGCTGGGATGCACCCTATTGATTTACTGGCGAAGGAAGTCTCATTCGCAACACAGCACCGAACATACGTACGCTCGCGAGAAGGCGCATTCTATCCGAATGGCAGGAACGATGGGATACAGCTATCAATGGCCGGTGGACACATCGGCTCATCCCTAATATAGGAAGCTGGATTAGCAGGGCGCACAGCGAGGTATTCATCAATATTACGCAACTACTAACTGGAAATGGCTGCTTAATATACTATTTGTAGTGCTATAAGCACGAGGACTTCGGCGATTGTGAGAATTGTGGACTCAAATTCGCCAAAGACGCGGAGAATTTATTGTTTAGGTGTCAACTGGGGAGCCGTAAGCACCGCCGCAGCAGCAATAATCGCTAAATTGAGGGAACGGAAGAGGTTTAGATCGGTTAGACGTGGAGAAGGAGCAGCTCTGGCTGTCGCCTGTAGCTGAAAGGCCCCGAACAACAATACGTACGCATGACCCTGACTCTCGACTTAAATGTGTGGATGTGTGGGGCCGTACAGTTCGTACAAAAGAGGTGGGAGGGGAAGAGGGGTTAAATATCTCATAGGGGTGAGGCCAAGCAAATCCAGCACACGACGAACTGCGCTAAGACAGAAACGTCAGATTCAGCTTATGCCGATTGAGCGCCTGCCGACGAAATACGAAACACTATCACCAGGGACCGAACATGACAGTCATTGAAAAATTCACTTTTACGGAATGTTCTACTGTTCTTTTTCTTTTTCCACCGAGAATCAAATTTGAAAATAAATTTTTGACGTAGAATACGTCTTACCTTAAGGTATGGGGGCTATG
>NW_016192506.1:0-3420 GCF_001687245.7 Rhagoletis zephyria | reverse complement strand
GCACAAGTGCGCTCGGGTATAAAAATTACTTGAGAATGATTTGAGAAACTAAAATTCCATTTTTATATTTTTTAATGCCACACTCGGAATTCGGTCTAAACTTGTTATATACACGAAGAAAGTATTATATATGTGCATAAGAAATACGTGTGAATATCTCCCAGCCGATATTTAATTACTATTAAAAAATATGACCTTTAAGTTGAGGCGAGTGAGTAAACGTGTTAGATGATTGCGTATGGTGCTACGTGGCGTATACGTTACATACACAACTACGGGCATATGAGCATGACTGGCTATTTTTATTTACCTTTTTTTTAACCGACTGCAAAAAAAAAAGAGAAGGTTATCAATTCGTCGGAATATACAGTATTGGCCAATACAATAGCACCCACATTTCAAAGTGATATCGTTTGCCACTCATGTTTATTTATTTATTTTTAGGAATTTTCAATTAAAATACAGTTCATTCTCCTACAAAACCCGTATAAACTCAAGTTTGAAACTTTGTAGAAAACTACAAAAAAATTCAACAGATTTTCACCCAAATTTTCAACTTATTTTAGTGTTAGAATTTTTTCGAGTACGCCGTTTTATATCCCATTCAATTTTAATATCACAAAGTGCAAGTTTCACGTAGCTTAAAATGACCGTTGATTTTTTAGAATTTTTTCCCCGAAGGTGTTGCGGGTTTCTTCCATATAAAAATAAATTCTGTTTATTCGTTATATGAAAGCAAATTCGAGGAAAAAAATCCTAAAAAAGCAATGGTAATTTTTAGCCACTTGAAACCTCCACATCATCAGACTAAAATTGAAATTCTAACACTTCGGAGAAAAAAGCCGTAAATGTATGGGAAAATTTGTTGAATTTTTTCTAGTCTTTTACAAAATTTAAAACTTGGGGTTATATGGGTTTTGTTAGACAATAAACTGTATTTCAGTTGAAAATTCTTAAAAATTAATAATTAAGGATAAGTGGCAAACCATATCACTTTGAAATGGGGGTGCTATAGATATGGCTAATACTGTATATGTATTTTTTTAAGTATGTTACAGCATAACTTTGGACCATGTCAACCGATTGCGATAATTCTTTCTATGTGAAAGGTGGTGCCTCAGGGGTGGTCTCATACTAATTTGGTTTAGATCCGATCTTTGCATCATGAACAAATTAACGGTACTCTAAAATTTTTATATGAGTATTGAAGTCGGTTGTATGTTAATAATTCATGCAATTAAAGTAGTTTCAATCAAACATTTTAAACAGGTGGATACCAACACCAAAAAAGTTATAAGATTAAATGTGTATAATTTAATTACATTCGACTTTTCAAAAAGGTGGCAAACCTTTTCACACTGAAATTTTCTTAAACCTTTTTAGTCCGAACATAAATTTGACTTTTTAAACAGGTTCAATCTGAAGATTTCGTTTTCGTTTGACACCGATATTTTAATATTTCCTATAGATTTTCTATAATTGAATTAAATTCCCCTTTTCAAACAGGTGGCAGTCCTCTTAAAAAATTTTCAACCTAAAAGCTTCTTGAACTTCTTTCGTCAGACACCCATATTGAGACTGATGTAGGCAACACCAATATAAATATATATCAGAGTGGGTGCTATGCGTTATGTTAACAATAAATTAAGGAAATTGTTAAATTATTATAGTTTTTCAACTATATATATTTGTCACCTACTTCACCGATTTAAAACCTAATAAATAATTTTGGATAACCTTCAGAGCTTGGATTTTGATTTGATATATAACCCAATACTGTAGCTGCTCCAGATCGCCCTAACTAAGTCTTGTGACTAAGCAATTATATATACACACATAAATAGACATATTCGTAAGCTCCACATAAAATACTTTTGTGTGAATTTTCTTATTATTACTTTATCTGCAAAGTAATCTATAAATCCATTTACAAAAACGGCAAAAAATTGCACGGTAAGTTATTATTTATGTTTGAACTCATCGATCATTAGAAAAGATATTTTTAGATTAATTTTCGAGAAAAAAGCTTTAAACTAATGCAGAAGTAGCGCTTTTATCGCCTTCTGCCTCACCCACTTTGAATGATATAAAATGGAAACTGTGTTAAGTGAAATCGAAGGGAACGAATAAAGGTAATTGAACGCCTACGAATTGAAAACTTTGTCCTTTTAACTTACACTTTCTTGGATAATTTATTAAGTAAACAAAACTAACCTGTTTTCAGATAAAGTTGCTCATTGGCACTTTTATGCAATCGAAAGTCGAAATCGACACCATTGTTTGGGCATTATTCAATTCGATACGGTGCCAAATAGACATTCATACATTCACATACACAAATGACATAAATATTCATAAGGCTTTTAGGTTTCAACGCTAATGGAAACGGAAGGAATTGATGAGCATGAATGCACCAACAAAGTTTGCTATAAATTATTTAGTGAAGGCGAAAATCAAGTATTCTATTTGTAAATTTTGTATTTATGCTGGTAAAGGATAGTCATTAGCTATTAATACATACATACATACATAAGTAAGAAATGTTCTAAGTGCAAATAAATAATGGATTACTGCTGCTCTGTAGGAGAGGTGGAATATGAAATGGTTGTCCTCGTTTAGATGAAATAAAGGTGCGAATAAATTTACACCTTATTATGAAATTTTGAAATTAAGTTAAAAGCGAGGTATGTACAGTAGCGGTCAAAAATGTATGAATGATGTTTCGCTTTTAATATTTACAATGTTTTTCAAGCCAAATTTTTTTTGAAATTTTTTTATAAAAATATGGTTCAAGCTTTAACAAAAACTGTATAAATCACACTTTCAAACTTCATAAAGAGTTTAAAAAAAACCAACAAAGTCATTTATTTAAATTTCGAGCTTTTTAACCAGAAATTTTTGAAATTTTTTCGGTATGCAGTTAACAAGCTTATAAAATTCTTGTAAAATCAGTGCAAATTTTGAGTGGCTGAAAATCGTATTGATTTTTAATAATTTTTTTTTGTTGACAGCGTTTTGCACTTTTATCCATATAAACATGAATTTCTTATGGAAAAATAGGCGCAAGGCCGATTGCAAAAAATAAATAAAAAATTCGACGCCATTTTTCCTAAATTTCGCTATTTATATAAAAAAAAACCGTAAAAGCCGCCGGCAAAAAAAAAAACGTATTAAAAATCAATCAATCAAAAATAGCCAAAAAATTTCTAAAAATTCTGGTTAAAAAGCTCGAAAATTAGATACAACTTTTTGGAATTTTTCTAAGCTCTGTATAAAGTGTGAAAGTGTGAGTTGTATAGTTTTTGTTAAAGCATGAACCATATTAAAAAAAATATATATCAAAAAAATTTTAGCTTGAAAAATATTGTAAATAAATATTAAAAAAGAAACACCATTCATCCATTTTTGACCGCCACTGTA
>NW_016192505.1:0-3420 GCF_001687245.7 Rhagoletis zephyria | reverse complement strand
AAATATTAAAGCCAATTTATTCAAAATTGATGCTTTAAACAATTCCTTAACAGGAAATATGTCTATAATAANTACGAAATCTTCGATAAATCAGTAAATATTAAAGCCAATTTATTCAAAATTGATGCTTTAAACAATTCCTTAACAGGAAATATGTCTATAATAAAATTTGGAAAAATGGGCGTGGCACCGCCCACTTATGATCACATATATGTGTCTCGGTAACCGTTCTACCAATTTGTACCAAACTAGGTATTTTTATTGTGCTTGCTACATAAAAGCAAAACGATGAAAATTATTGAAATCTGACTAAAATTATGGTTTTCATATAACGGTAAATTTTAGAAATGCTTGAAACGTCAATATTTTGAAATTAAGGACCCTAATTTACTCAAAATTGATACACCCCGGCTTACCATGTAGCGGTAGCTTTCGGAAAGGTGAAAATCATGTATTTAATATTTGCGCCGGGTATTTAATGTTCGGCTCCGCCCGAACTTAGACTTTCTTACTTATTTATTTAAGTAATAGTTGCTGCCCATAACATGAATGAAATATAAAAAGCGTAGTAAAAATAGGATAAGGCGTACGTTCGGAGCAAAATGCCAACCACAGTATATGGGCAAATCTAAAAAACAGGAACACTTTCAAAATAAAAAGTTTATTTTTAAAATTTGTAGGCACACCTATGTTTTATATATCGTTACATTCGTAATCTAAACTAATATATATTTTGAAAGCCGTTTTTTTTCTGTTCGCAAAGCTCGAGATCGGCTGTACTGATTTTTTTGAAATTTCGGTTACAGGTTCTGAATGGGCTTCTCTTTGTCTTAGGCAAAAAAAAAGTTTAAATACTTCCCTAAAAATGGAACTGCAGGACTTTAAAAATCCTATGAATCTAACATATATTCCCACATAACAGCGCTGAGAGCGCAAAGCAAGGGTTATGTATACATATACATACGTGCTAATGTTAACATTAATGTTGATTCTTATGTTAAAAAAATTATAGTTTACTNTCCCTAAAAATGGAACTGCAGGACTTTAAAAATCCTATGAATCTAACATATATTCCCACATAACAGCGCTGAGAGCGCAAAGCAAGGGTTATGTATACATATACATACGTGCTAATGTTAACATTAATGTTGATTCTTATGTTAAAAAAATTATAGTTTACTCTGTCATCAGGTATGTAACTTGAGAATAGAAATCGTTGCATCTTTTAGGCGCATCAATATTACATAGATACATTCCGAGCTAATAAAAGGGAGGTAATAAAAACAAATATGTAAGTATATACAGTTCATGGAGAAATAATGTAGGCAATTATGTATGTAGAGTCGTTTATGTTGCCACAAGGAGCAACTAACATTGCTGTTAGCACTTACATTTGTATATGCATATTTATGTACATACATATGAATGTATATACCCTGCAAGAAAATTTATTAATTTAAAAGTAATTTATGAACTACTTTTTTCATTGAAACTAATTCTCACTATTTTACCTGCAACGAACTCATTGGTTTAAGATGGCGATGTCCTAGGAAGCAGTCAATTACCGTTTCCTGCATGTATTTTCAACTAATTTAAAATGCATTTAGATTAAATAGCTTTAAGGTCAGTCGTTTGAATAAGCTTTCATTCTACACTTCACAGATGCTTTTTCATAATTAAGAAAACCCGAAATTAAAAATTTTAAATTAAATGTTTCGCCTAATGAGATTTGAACATGGACACTCATGGCCGCAACCAATTGTAGCAAACATCTTTGCACGCTCAGCTACAGCCATACATGTAAATGTGCTTTCAAATGTTCAGTTTGAATTGTGTGCAAGCAGCAAGTCGACTGTCCGACTCTGCATTTAATTTCAACTAATTTAAAATGAATTGCGTTTAAACAACTTCAAAGTCAGTACGTTTCTTTTGAAAACACTTGCGTTCTGCACTTCACAGATGCTTTTTCATACTTCCACGACACAAATAGTTCTTTTGAGTAAAAAAAGTATCGTAATTCGAAACATTTACTGATTGCATTTGTTTTAGAGTGGTCCTTCAATTAGCTGATTTGAAAAAAATCACTTGCTTCCGTCAGGGTAATTACGCATAAAAACCCTGCTGCTATTTTTTTTTTTTGTATGTAAGTGAGCGCGATATTAAAAGCAGCAACTCTTATCCATCGATGTATATCGCAAAGACGTTCAAAGGATGGTTATCGGCTAACAAAAATCTAGAGGTGCGTGGAACCTCCCATACGAACCTAATTTTTCATACTCGATATCTCTGGAAATGTTCATGGTAGAGTTCTGGAACTTGGTATGGAGAAATATGAAATCCATCGCATAATCTTGGAGAAAAATTGGAGCTATCGGAAAAGGGGGCGTGGCACATCCCATACAAACCGAATATTCATACTGCATATCTCTGGAAGAGTACTGGAACTTGGTATTGGCGCAAATGAAATTGATCGCATACTCTTGGAGAAAAATTGGACCTATTGGACCGAATTTTTCATACTGCATATCTCTGGAAGTATTTATGGCAGAGTAATGGAACTTGGTATGGAGATATATGAAATCAATCCCAGACTCCTGGACAAAAATTGGAGGTATTTGGAAAGGGCGCGTGGCACTTGCCATACAAACCGAATTTTTCATACTGCATATCTCTGGAAATGTTCATGGAAGAGTACTGAAACTTGGTGTGGAGATACATAAAATCAATCGCATACTCTTGCAGAAAAATTGGAGTTATTGGAAAAGGGGCGTGACACCTCCTATACAAACCGAATTTTTCATACTGCATATCTCTGGAAATGTTCATGGTAGAGTATTGGAACTTGGTGTGGAGGTATATAAAATCGTTCGCATATTCTTTCAGAAAAATTGGAGCTATTAGAAAAGAGGGCGTTGTACCTCCCATACAACCCGAATATTTCATACTGAATATTTCTGGAAGCGTTCATGGTAAAATTTTTGAACTTGGTACTGAAATATATGAAATCAATCACATACTCATGGAGAAAAATTGGAGTTGTTGGAAAAGGGCGTGGCACCTCCTATACAAACCGAAATTGTCATACTGTATATCTCTGGAAATGTTCATGGTGGAGTACTGGAACTTGGTATGGAGATATATGAAATCAATCGCATACTCATGAAGAAAAATTCGGACTATTTGAAAAGGGAGCGTGGTACCTCCCATACAAACCGAATTTTTATACCCGAGCGCACTTGTGCACAAGGGTATTATAACTTNAAATCGATTAAGCGGTGACTGTCTGTCCGTCCGTCCGTCTGTGCACACGATAACTCGAGTAAAAATTGAGATATCTTAACGAAACTTGGTATGTGGACTTCTTTTGGGGGTAAATGCTTGAAATTTCAATATTTCGAAATTTAAGGACGCTAATTTACT
>NW_016192504.1:0-3420 GCF_001687245.7 Rhagoletis zephyria | reverse complement strand
TCGTCTTCAATCGTTGACAACAGTCGGGCAAAGTCTTTGAAAGAATTCGCTATAATAAAAAGTAATGTTAGTAATGCCAATTAAATGGTTTGTTTGGTTGGGTAGGTATTAGAAAACATCGCGTTTACATACCAATGACCATTTCATCATCTGTCTGCGAGGTGCCAATACACTCAAAGTTAAAGTTCTTCAGCGTTTCTGACAAGACTCGTTGAGCTCGACTAAGATCTATTAATTTAAATATAAATAGCAAACAATTAACATCAGTGGCCGTATAATGAAATTTACTACTGATAAAACTGAAAAAGATTGTGCCAATAAATAATTAGCTACTAGTAATTTTTTACGACATTAAATGCCGTGACTGTTATTGCCTGACAAGCAAAGTTTTTGACGTAAGTAAGTAAGCGATAACTATAAAAATAACGCAGTAGTATAAAAACCACAAACACATCAACAGAAAAGGCACTTAAAAAAAGTAAACCTACTTAGTCAATAAAAGGATGTAATAAATATAAAACCTACTAAACGCACTAAACAATAAGGCAATAACACTAAAGACTAGAGTAAATCAATACTTAAGTTAAATAGATAAAAACAAATAAAGTCATTAACTGCTTCTTTACCCTGTTAAATGCTTAACACTATTAAGTTACCTAGTTAATATACACAAAAAAAAGTTGTTGAAGGAAAAAAGAGGTGCACTTACTTTTTGCGCAGAAAATGAGGTCTTTGATGTCCTTGATGAGATGCTTGATGGCGACGTTGGTCCGATCAAGCTCTCGCTCGTGCGCCGTCAGCGTCTCCCGAAAGTACGGCGAATCGGTGAGGCCGTCGGTGAACTCCAGCGGTAGGAGACCCATGTTGATGGTCAGCGGGCTCGAGGAGAGGGGTCGACGGCCACTGCGATTTCGATGGCCACTTCGGCGATTGCTCCGACGACCACGGCTTCCACTTCGACTTTCACCTTCACCTTCACCAACACCACTGGTCGACTGTGATGAACGGTGGGGATGATTGGTGGCCGACGACGTGGTCAGGCGAATTGATGACTGCAAATATCGTTGCAAATTTTGCAGTGGAATATGCTGATGTTGCTGTGGAGGCTGCGGTTGCTGCTGCTGTTTCCGACGACACAGTCTGCGAAAAGGGGTGATCAGAAGACAGGCGGAAACACAGGAAAAATTGATGATTAAAAAGTAGAACAAAAAGAAAATGAGTGCTTTTAGGGGTTTAAAGAAGAAGTTGGACAGAGAGCAGCAGAGGTCGTTGATTAGCCCCATTGTGGAAATGGGTGACATCAAGTCAATTGGTTTGAAGTGCTTATTGCAGAAAAAACTAGGACAAAATGAAGCATGTGATTCTTAAAACGGCCAAAGCTGAATTGACAGAATGGGCAACAGCATCGGGGTTTTTAACAAAATGCCTAGTTGCTGTCAGACAAAGAAAAAGCTTTGCGAAAGAGAGCAAACACTGAAGTCTAGTCAGTCCCAAGACGCCTCGACCACCTTACTGCTGAACCTGCATTTGCCGAAAAGCCNAGGTCGTTGATTAGCCCCATTGTGGAAATGGGTGACATCAAGTCAATTGGTTTGAAGTGCTTATTGCAGAAAAAACTAGGACAAAATGAAGCATGTGATTCTTAAAACGGCCAAAGCTGAATTGACAGAATGGGCAACAGCATCGGGGTTTTTAACAAAATGCCTAGTTGCTGTCAGACAAAGAAAAAGCTTTGCGAAAGAGAGCAAACACTGAAGTCTAGTCAGTCCCAAGACGCCTCGACCACCTTACTGCTGAACCTGCATTTGCCGAAAAGCCTTTTGCTAGGGTAGACGGTAATTCCGACTTTGTTTTCTCTCTTTCTCTCTTCCTTTCAAAGGAACAAGTGCCCCTAAATGCTGTCTGCAATGTCTGCAATAGTGAAGAGCAAAAAGCAACCAGCTTAAGGAGTACCGTCCAAAAGAGAAAAGGAAGGAGGGGTAAAACAGAGAAAGAGAAAAAAGAAGAGCAATAGACGGAATTCACTAAATGGTATGGTAGGGAAGAGAAACTGTTGAAGAGAATGAGCAAGCGAGTCAGTGAATGTACGGTTCTTAAGCTCAAGTTCAAGTTCAAGTAAAAAACTGCTGCGTTGTGCTGAGGCACGCAAGTGAGTTAGCTGGGAGACGCTGTCAATTGGGCTGTCTGGTTGCAAGTCCCAATTGGCTGTTTGTTTGGCTGGAACACTAACGAGAAGGAGCCAAAGTTAACAAGCTGCCCAATCAGTCCTACTTTAACTTTTTGTGCAGGCTAAGCTTTGCAAAGAGCAGTACTTTTAGAGAGTATTAGTAAATGTCGGCCAGCAAACCAGAAAGATCAAGTGTTCTGGCTGTTAAGAGGATGCCAGAGACTGCCAAGATCAAGGAAAGCTGTGGCAGCAATTAGGCACGCACTTACAGCTTCTTAAAAAACTTCTGGTTAAACTTTGAAACTGACTGCTGCAGCAACAGTGACATTCTCAAGATAAAACCAAAAAGAAAGTTAAAGTCAAAGCATCACGTACGATACAAGTTTTCAAAATTAAAGTTTGCGTTTTTGAGTTGTTGGGAAAAATGAAAAGCAGCAATACAAAAGTACAACCAAAAACAGACTTTAAAATAGACATATTTAGTACATTTGAATTCAAAAAAATAACTGAGCACTTGGCACGGAAAACAATTAGCAAATCAAGGGCAAAAAAGTAGAAAGTGAGTTTTTGTTGTTGCCTTTGCTGTTGTTGTACTCATTTGCACAATTGAGTTGTCTAGTCAAGTTCAATTCAATAAAAGCTGCTGTTGTTGTTGCCGTTGCGCCCAAATGTATTTGTCATTGTGCAGCCTGTGCTAAATTGATTTGCCCAGCACCGACAGCAGCAACACTAAAAGCCACTGGTGGCAGTAATGATGATAATGGTGCAAATCAATTCACTAATAAAACTTTTTTTCTCCTTTATCACCTTCTTTTGCCACCGTCGACCACTTTGCCGGCAGTAATTTTCATGTGGTCAAATGGCCCTAATAGCGCCCATGTTTTGCCAGTTCTCAATGAGGGCCCTTTTCTACTCCGTTCCAGCAACAGCACCGGTGGGTGCTATTGAGCAAATTGAGTCACTACCAATTGACTTCATTCGCCTTGGCATTGACATTGACATTGCCGCTAATGGTGAGGGTTTAAGATGAAGTGCGCCGACCAAAAAGAGCAGCCAATCAGGGTAATGGATGTCAAAAGAAAAAGGGGAAGAAAATGGGTGATGGCACAATAACAACAACAACACGGCAGTACTGCACTCGCCAAAGAAGTCAACAACAGCAAAAACGACAACAGTACTTTTCAGCACTTTCTGACTGGCGCTAAAATGCGCCGGTCAAATTGGCCGTGTGGACTAAATGCAAAAGTAAAGAA
>NW_016192503.1:0-3420 GCF_001687245.7 Rhagoletis zephyria | reverse complement strand
CTTTAATGCCCAGTGTTGCATCAATCTTCTCTATATAAAGTGGTAATGTCCGAGTCCTCGATCAGCGATCAGTTTAATCGCGCATTCCTGCTGTAGCCAACAGCAACCTTTGAAGCGCTGCTAACGTGCTCTACAGAAATGTTAATTCATTCGAACATTTTACAGTGGGCAAAAAACAATATTGATGCCATTCCTGAGCATTGCCCACAAAAAGTATATTGGAGCTCAGAGAGAGTTTGTGTTTACCCCTAATCTCTTAAAACCAGATCGTGCTAAGAACGAAATTCCTCAGATCTCTAACATTTATGTACCTGAGATTATCAAGTGCTTTGAAGAAGTACTTGCGTCCAGGTATTTGAGCCTTACTTCAGCAAGAGCCGGGCCGGGGGTTTGCTCCTGTTCCATATCTCGACAGTTTATATAGAAATCGTTTAAGCGAACATCTAGCCAGGCTGCATGAGGGCCAACTGTAATTACCTTCAATGTGGGAACGTCCTGGAAAGCAGACGATATGCAAATATATCAGCGATCTTATCGGCAGACATTCCGGCTTAGGAATTTTGCGTTAGTGTTTCGGGTTGGGAGACAGTACTTAGTTCGTTTCTTGAGTTAGGTTAGCGATTTCAGTTATAGTTACACTGTTGCCTTCAGTTTTGTATAGTGTTAAGTCTTATTACAATATTCCATGCAATCTTTTTAGCGTAATTGGCAGTCGGTCTCTGTATACTTTCTTCTCTTAGTCTGACCACCTTCTTGGGTTTTAAGCACCAACTATTGACGTTGATGTTTTGCCCGAACCCTTTCACCGACGTTGGGTCCCCCAATATTATTTGCCTTCGAGCTGAAATTTGATGTATCTGAAGTCCGAAAAATTTAAGTTAGTGTAAGCTCAATTACCTCAGTTACCTCAATTACCCAGATTATATTCTGAACATTAGCATCGCAGCAAAGGATCAATCCGCCGCCTTCCCCCGAGGTGGCATAATAGTGTTTCCACCCATTATTACACATGAAGCTCAAAAAATTCTTCAATCGAATTCTGAAAAAGGGCATTCTTGAAAAGTTTTCTGAGATAGAGCGTTTTCGAATTGACTGTCGAGATAGGTCGATCTTTCACTCAGGTGTCGATATGAAATTAATTTTTTTTTCTTTTTAAAGCAATAAAAATAAACGAAAATTGGAAAAAAATTAAATCAAAAAGAATAATATTTAAAGTTAAACAAAAAATAGTAAAAAACAAAATTATTTTTTATAACAAAATCTAAGAATTAAGTAAAAGAAACTTAACTTAACTTTAAACATGTCGTGCATTTANTTCCGTACGTCATGCGGACTGCGCCCCTCGTGTCGGTTGGGCGGGAATGGAGGGTAAAAAGCCGTTGGGATTAATTAATTTAATTAATTTAATTTAATTTAAAAAAAATTATTGAAATAAGATCCTAAACTTGAAATTATATAAAAACCTACTTTTCTTTTTAAAAAATAAAATCTAAAAGTTAGAAGAAAGTGATATTAACAAAAAAAAGCAAATTAAATTAAAAAAGAAAAAATTAAATTAAAAAAGAAAAAAAATATGGTTTTAAAAATATTTGTCTTGTTTAAACAATACGATCTAAAAATTAAAAGCAAATGAAACTAAAACAAATAAAAGAAGTATAAGTGCTTTCTTTCAAAATAGATTTTCACTGCGAGTGGTGAATGAGAGAGCTTTTTCAATAAGACCGTCGTATTACGAAAGACTTTTTACTGTCGTAGTGACAACGGTTTTCCAAAAAAAATCTTCGATATTCATTGCACATTTTGCATCATTCATATAACAAATGACAAATATCTTGTTTATACGTTGCAATAGAACGTTTTTAACTTAAATGGCTGCCCGCAGTTCTCAAGAAAAATCACAAAAAATATTTTTCATAATTTCTGTTGCTTGAAAAAGTACTTTTCTGCTTCTGTAAATTTTCTTGAAGAAATAAATGTAAAAGAATTTATTCCTTGAGAGCGGCATACTGATTTAAAAATTTTTGATAGAAGAAAATGTATTTTTTATTTCTTGTGCATCATTTTATATGAATTTTGCGTTTTTCTTGAGAACTGAAGACAGCCCTTTAACGGTTACTATCAAATAAATAAAAATAAATAATAAAGTTTTAAGTTTTATTTTTCATCAAGAAAATAAATTTCATATTTTAACTTTTTACGTTGATCCAAAAAATAAAAGTCAAATTTTAACTTGCGTTTTTTGACTGAAAAAGTATAGTTGAAAAAATAACAATTATTAATTGTGTCATTTTAAAAAATCATAACAGTTACGGTCCCTGGATTTTGTTAACATTTAGGCCAGTTTTCTGAAGTACCTTTGAAAAATTTATCTACACTTTAAGCACAGAATATTTTTCAGGTAACAATGCTATTGTTAATATAACCCACAAAAGGCGACAGAAAAAAAAAAATATTAAAAATCAACACGAATTCTTCGCGGCTTCAAAGAAGTACTTTTTTATACTAAATTTCCATTTGCTAGAAACTACATTAAAAACTTCGAAGCTTTGATTTACATATGTATGTACTTAAATACATATATACATGCACATTTGGTTTGGATTATAGGGCTGCATCCAGCTCACAAGAAAAACGCAAAATTCGTATACAATTACCCACAAGAAATTGAAAAGAAATTTTCCTCTATCAACATTTTTTAAATCAGTTTGCAGCTCTCAAGAAAAAAAATGCTGGTATATTTATTTCTTCAAAAAAATTTACACCCAAAAGTAAAGTAATCCTTGTATCTCAGTTCAGCTATCGCAAGCAGTTAAGCTCTCAGTGCTGCTGAAATTTTCTCTGAACGCGTTGCGTTGTTTTCGGGGCCATTGAGCTTTTCGCGGAATGCGCGATGAAGTTTCCAAGCCTATTTAATTTTAATAAATGGTAACTTCGACTGTTTTATGGTGTTTCATGGTAGCTCGAACTTCAGTTGTTTATAGAAATCAATAATTCCGGCGTAATTTTGTGTTGATCGGTGTAAAAAGTGAAAATTTTGTTAAAAGAATGGCCAAAGGTAATCCAAGGAATATAACAGGGTACATTTGCAACATTTTTTAAGTGAAACTTCTTTAGCGGCGGTTGGTTGGTTGGGAGTAAATCGGCAATTTCTACTGAAATTGCCCACGGAAATGGTTGGGACGGAATCAAGTGCTTCTTAAATGTATGCAAATGGTATTAATTTAACAAAAACGTGCTAATAAAAGGTTAAAGAATAAGGCTAAGATAAAGACAAATACACGAATGAAAGTAGAGGTGAGTACGTAAATAGATAAAGAAAAGGATAAAGGCAAAGTTAAAAATAAAAACAAAACAAAGATTCGCAAAGATAAATGCAAAAATGAAGACCTATAAGGTGAAGGGGAATATGTAGATGAAGAA
>NW_016192502.1:0-3420 GCF_001687245.7 Rhagoletis zephyria | reverse complement strand
TATTGATATGAACGATACTGTACATACGTAAATGTATCACTAAGCACCCAAAACAAGGCGAATTCATATAAGATGGTATCGATTCAACAAATACAACAATTACCTGTATTTTGTTTTTTTGTTTTAGCTNAGATTTAAAAAAATAAACAAAAGGGGTAAACAATCTCACTTTGAAATGGGAGTGCTATTGATATGAACGATACTGTACATACGTAAATGTATCACTAAGCACCCAAAACAAGGCGAATTCATATAAGATGGTATCGATTCAACAAATACAACAATTACCTGTATTTTGTTTTTTTGTTTTAGCTGGTGATTGTCAAATTTCAGCTATTCTCCGAATGAAAAAGGGCGACAGAAAATGCAAACACTTTCACGTTGACAATCAAACGCTACACACAGCTGATTAAACAACACCACCTTATATAAATTCGCCTTGACCCGAAATGTGTAGTTATGCAGTGATTTTTTTAATTTCCAATGTTTTTCATCTTAAATATTTTTCGTTTAGTTTTTATTTAAGTACTATGTCTCATACTCCATAAACCATTTAAATTAAAATTCCTAACTGTGCTGCAAACTTGATAGAACTATTTCGAGTATTCTGTTTTGTAGCCCATCAAATTTTAGTGTAGTAAAGTGTAATCTTGCATCTTAACCCTTCGTCTGACACATGAGTCCAATCAGGCCTTTTCCATTTTCAATTTACAAAAAAGGATTCTTTAAATATAGCTAGAGGCTTGAATTCAGGTAGCTTAATAAAGATTATTGAATTACCAATCTGTAAAAAATCATGTTGGTATCNTACAAAAAAGGGCACTTAAAATATAGCTAGAAGCTTGAAATTTCAGGTAGCTTACTAAAATTTTGTGAATTACCAATCTGTAAAAAATCATGTTGGTATCATATATATAAAGCTAGATATATAGAGATGTTGGTTAATACATCACATTCGTAACACATATGTAGGTCTGGCTGGACCCACATATATTCCTATGTAATTTTCACCTAAACTGAAGGAATGCAACAGTTTTTCAAAGTTTTCTTTTGAATTTTTGAATTATTATGGCAAGAGATGATTTGCGTTTTTAACCGACTTCCAAAAAAGGAGGAGGTTATCGGTTGGTCGGAATATTTATTTTTATTTTTTATTTTTTTGTATGTATGTTACCGCATAACTTTGGACCACGTCAACCGATAATTATTTTTGCATCGGAAAGGTACTACCTCAGAGGTGGTCCCATACTAATCTGGTTAAGATCCGATCAGTGAATCATGAGGCATATCANCATAACTTTGGACCACGTCAACCGATAATTATTTTTGCATCGGAAAGGTACTACCTCAGAGGTGGTCCCATACTAATCTGGTTAAGATCCGATCAGTGAATCATGAGGCATATCATTATATATAATACGCGAAGGCATTTTTTGTGCAGCATAAAAGATCTGCACCGTTCATTCGGGGTGTCAAATTAAAGCGCTAGGCCTGTAGATGTGCAAACTGGTTTTATTTTTTCGAAAGGAGTTGCCACCTGTTAAATAATTATACTCAAGTTATTTACTAATCAATGCCCTCATATCCGCACCGTCCGTTCGATTTTCAAAAGTGAGGTACCAAATTAAAGGGCTTAGGGTGTGGATGTTCAAGAAGGTTTTACTTTTTCGAAAAAAGTTGCCACCTGTTAAGAAATTAAGCTCGAATTAATTAATATGTTAAATCAATTATTAAATATGGGTAGCAATCGAAATGGTTTTGTAATGGTTTTGAAAAGGCTTTACAACCTAACTTCGTATAGGAGGGTTGCTACATGTAAAAAAATGTTATTCAATTTTAATTATGTAAAGGAATTTGGTAAGTGAATAAGGTATCGCTATATGGGTGTCATATAAAAGAGGTTTAAGAAGGTAGTAGTTTGATAATATTTTGAATAGGGTTGCCACCTATTTAAGAAGTCTAATTGAACTATTTTATACCCAAGTTATATGAAATATGAGCGATGGATGTCAAATGAAAGAGTTACAAGAAATTATTGGGGGATTCACAACGGTGTCGTAAGTGTCGTATTGTTGTATGTCGTAAACTTTAAAAGCACCACTGAGAAATGGTTTAGATTAATCATTAGGAATATTTTTAGAGGTTATTGAATAGGGTTTCACCTGCTTAAAAAATTTAATTAAATGTTGGCGTTTCGACGCCATGCGGGTTCACTAGTATATATCGTCCCCTCAATATAACAATAGCGTATGTGCTCATACGCCATTTATTTTTTTATTGCATATTTAGAATCTCCATCATTGATTCTATGTCTGGTCAAAATTTCGTCAAATTCTACTTCCACAAAGTGGGTCAAAATGTCATTGGAAAAAATGGTGTATAATTTCTTGTTCAAAAATTTAATAGACATCTGATTTGACAAAAACTTTAAACTCGATTTTCTCAAAACCCAAAAAAAATTATACGCTGTTGTTATATTGAGGGGACGATATGTATATATTTTTTTTTTATATGAGTTTTGAAGTCGGTTTTTTTTTGCTAAAAATTACTTGTTACCTAAAATGATGTTACTCGGAGCTCGCTTGTGCTATGCTAATCCTCTCTTGACCACAGCGCTCAATTTTTCGATGGCGTTGAGGTCTGGGATTTGTGCTGGCCACTTCATGACAAGAAAATTTTGCCCAAGCAGCCGGCGGTGTTGAATATTTTCAGAATCCTTTGGAACTCCGTCCTGCTGGCAAACAACTTCTTCCGCAGGGTTTGCACTTTTGTCTACAAAGCCCGGCAAATTTGTTTGGAGGATATGTTCATTATACCTTTTATATTAACCCAAGACACCAAATGCCAGTAAGCAAAACATCCCAAGTCATTAAGCTGCCACCTAAATTTTGTAAAAGTCACGAGAATTCGAGCTTTTAAACTGAAAAGGGGTAATATGGTCCGATGGAACGAAAATTAATTGTTTCCAAAGCGATAAAAAGGCATGTTTTTGGGAAAGACCTTATCAACATCTTCAAAAACACCATGCCAACAAAAACATCTAACATGATGGCCAGTACAAATCCCAGACCTCAAAGCTATCGAAAAATTGAGCGCTGTGGTCAAGAGAGGATTAGCATAGCACAAGCGGGCTCCAGTAACATGGAAGAGCTTTGGAGGTCAGCAAAATTATAATGGGGTAATATTCCAAGCGATATCATAGAAAACTCAATAGAGAGCATTCCCAGACGTATGAAAATCGCTATTAAAAGCACAGGAGTCTCCACAATCCTCTTGATATATACCTCCTAAAAGTTCAAAACTGAGTGAAGATAGTTGCCTTTCGTTTTTGCTGTGAATCACTTGTTAAGTTTTCTGTATACTAGGATTTGTACCTTAGATAATAAGGACAAATTGCTGAAAATTTCAAAGCAATCCGCT
>NW_016192501.1:0-3420 GCF_001687245.7 Rhagoletis zephyria | reverse complement strand
ACTTCTTCAGACTAGAATTGAATGTGCTACAAAACTGCATACCAGAAATGCCAGCGCTTGGCTGGAGGAAAAACATGTGTATGATGATGTCGGCTATATCATAGCCAAAACTCGAGGCCCTCCCAAAGAGTAAAAACATGAACTTTCGCAAGAAGTATTACTTTACTTGTCTATATTCGAAGCTCCCACAGAAGATAACGACGAACTTTACTAACACTTTCAATCCTTCTGCTCAATCTTTATTGTTAATATTATTTTTTTTATTCATTATTTTATTCGACTATTCAAACCACTTTTTGTTTTCTGCTTTTCATGCGTGAAAGATTATAAAAGTAAAATTTTATTAACTACAAAATGTTTTCTAATGTAACTACACNCTTTTTGTTTTCTGCTTTTCATGCGTGAAAGATTATAAAAGTAAAATTTTATTAACTACAAAATGTTTTCTAATGTAACTACACCAGGGTTTGAAAAACTGTCAGCACAGCAGCAACAGCATTATTATTTTTGCTTTTGCATCGCTTTGAAATTTTTGATTTTCATTCGAACTGCTTTGTTTTTACTGGAACTTTGAAAATTTTATTTTGATTTTTTACTGTCAGTTTATTTAAAATTATTTTTCGTTTTGCTGTGATAGTGCTTTTGCTGTGCTGTGATCTGCTTGGATGTGCTGTGCACATGAAGCTGTGCTACATGTATTATCTATGTATATATAATGAACATGTGTCGGCGCTGCCACCAATGCAAAGTTTATCAGTGTAAGCCACTAGTGCATTTGTGCATGTGTACTAAGAATACCCTCTATTTCTGCAAATTGTATGCTTCACAGCAAGGTGATAGTCAAATTGCAGCTGCTTTGCTGCTGCCGCGTTGTCGTTGTGCTTTCACAAATTGCTTTAGAACTGTCTGGTTGCTTTTATAATTTCATAGCAAAACGGCAGCCAAAGCATTCCTCTTTTTCTTGATTGCTGTTGCTTTGCTTTCAATATCATACATGCCAAGGTCAAAGCACAACAAAATCAAATTAAATAAAAAAAATTACAGCATTTTCAAACCCTGAACTACACAAAAACCAATTATCTGACACTACCATTGTATAGGCTTACAAGTATGGAAAGCGCCATTTTGTTTGTTTACATTTGAAAACACCTGAGATCACCTGATTTTCAATTCTCTCATTCTCCGCACAGAGTTACATTCAAGTTTCAGAAAAAACTTTAAAATGTAAATTGAGAAATATTTTAGAAAAATGTGTTTTTATTCATTTGAATTCAATAAAAAAGAAATTAAAAATGCGTGCCAAGTCTTGCATTTCCAATAATAACGATAAATGTGTATGTTCCAGGCAATAATTTAAAATATTTGTGAAACTTATCGTTTTGCGCTAAAATACAACAATGTGTGTAAAATTCGTTGTCATTGCTTCTGTTTTGAATATCATATTCGTGCCTGCCGGTGGAAAAAATAGGTAAATTTGCATTAATTTTCAAGAAAACATATCAGTTAAAATATATTTCTTTCCAGAGCGACATACGGACAAGTAAGATGATAACTTTGTATGATGAATATCGCGGAAAAACTTTTGTATCAAAATTTCTATTCTAATTTGCATTTGAATTATGATATCAACAGGGATGATTTGGGACGTATTTTTTGAAGACAATTTTCTTATAAATCTTGAGATTGTTGATTTATTTTAGAATTAAAAAAGGTAGTTTATATTAAAAAATATATTTACACTAGCAGTATGTAAATTACTTTTATTCCGAATTGAAACGATTTTAATGAATATTCATGGTTACCATTAATAGTAGTATGACAGTTAGATGTAAATGCATATTTGACAAGAAAGATTGAATACAAGATTGCGCCGTCCTGGCGGCGATGACATATCTGTACAAAAAGTAATAAAAGTCGAATTAGATGTTGAAAGAAAATGTGAGAACAGCAAATTTTCTTAATAATAAATTTTTCGATAAGGAACGTGTTTTGATTGTGCTAATTTGTAATAGCCTTATTCATAAACAATAAAGTAGCTTAAAAAAGGCTTATAAATTGAAAAATGTTTGTAAACGGCAATTTAAAAAGCTTTTTAAAATTTTTATTTTTTATTAATAAGGCAATAAGAATATGTGATTTACAATAACTTTTAACAAAGGAAATACGAAATAAGGTGATTTTTGCGGAAGTGGGTATTAGTGAATTTCAGTGCATTTAAAGTTTCTGAGGTTTCGTTTACCTTTAGATCAGAATTGTCAAAATTGAGAAATTCAAAGTAGCGATACAATAATCATAGAAAAGAAGATTGCGCCCTGCTGTGATGATGAGTAAATTTACCACAATGAGGAAGAATATAACAATTAAGTGAAAAAATTTTGTTTTTACAAATTTAGGAGCAGTAACGCGTTTCAAGAACGATATTTCAGACAAATCGTTAATGAACAACTATTTTTCCTTCCCGTCTGCTTTGGTTTTGGCAAAAAAGTTGATAAGCTCCTGACGGCGATCAAGTCATTTCAACCATAAAATAATATTATTTGCAAGAACCATTCACTAAAATTGTCAACAGATATCAACAGAATAATAACTACGATAAAAAAGCATGGGAGAAGTGTGCGAGAAACGGTCAACAAATTTCTTATAAAATATTTTGATTTTTGCTGGGTGTAAATGAAAACTCAATGAGTATTAAGGAAAAGAAAAATTTGAAAATAATAAACAGATAAAGAGATGAGTGCACAAAAACTTTAGTTAAATGTTTTCCCAAATTCTTAAAAAGTAAGCAAATCGATTTTTTTTAATGTTACTTTACATCTATTTTCTTTTTTATGAATAAGGTCATAAGCATGTACCGTTTTTATAAATAAATCTTATAGCAATATGCTATATATTTATTTATACACTTTTTGGCTGGCGAAATATGTAATTTTTCAACTTAATAGAAAAGCGTATTTAACCACATTACTTTTCTTTAATATTGAATGGAGCAACACAACAACTCTTTTTATTGCACGAAAACCTTGAACATGTGGCTGTCATCTATTTCTTCTGTTTCGACATTTCGGTATTTTGCATTTCTTTCATTTTGACGTCATTCGCATTGTCAGATTTTTGAAATTCGTTTTGGTTCGACATTCTGCTATTTCACAATTCTTTCATTCTCATGTCATCCATCTTCCATCTCTTACCTTCCATTGCCGTTCGCATCGTCGAACGTGCCTGTCAAACACTGCCACCATCATGCTTTTCAGTTTGGCAGGCACGTCCGCTGTTTGGCAGGCACGTCACGTCCATAAACCTAGCTGACCCAAGTCGCCAAAAATCAATAAAAATTAGCTAGGAATTAGGTGTCTTTTAGGTGTTAATTAGGGCCTCCAAAATTAATTTAGGTGTTCCTTTGGTTTCCGAGAAATTCGCAAA
>NW_016192500.1:0-3420 GCF_001687245.7 Rhagoletis zephyria | reverse complement strand
ATGTGAAGAGTATTTCTGCTGGTATATTTGCAGTGCTTTAATACATATACATGTGTACATATATAGGTGCACATTAGGGTAGTCCTTAAAAAAATCAAATTAACGAGTTTTTTCAATCTCGTTCCCATGACGTGTAATAGCACGATCACAGATATCACATATAATTTTTTTTTAGGACAGGAGACGGTTAAGGCGTGCCGCACAGGAGGCAAAGTTCAGATTCTGCTATAGAGGCTCAAAAAATAAAAATATTTATTTTTTTGCATCTAATATCCACAATCGATACTACTAAAGTCGAAGATATTACATATAAATTTTGGTCCCAATTGGAGTCGGTAAAAAGCTCAAACAGATGACAGCGTTAATCCGGATTAACTCGGACTTAATCCGGATTACCTGCAGTTAAGTCCAAATTAATCCGGATTAACGCTGCCGTCTGTTTGAGCTTTAAGACGTCTTCATAGGGTAATCTTAACTTTGATCCCTGTGCGACACACCTTAACCGTTTCCAATCGGTACCAAAAATTTATAAGTGATATCTTCGACTATAGTAGCATCGACGTGGGGGTTGAGGCTCAGGAAATCTGATGAAAAAATTTGCTTCCTACATTTAAGGACCACCCTAGAGTACATACATTCAGGGATATAAATACATTATGTAGATATGTCCTCACTCATTCATTGAGATGGCTGCTCACTTGGCACTCGGNAAACGTTTAGGGGGCTCTGTCTGTGGTTTGTTATGGTATTCTCTTTATGTACGTACATACACACGTATATTTGTACAGCCGTCTGTCGATAGCTCTGCGAGTTTTGACATGCGGATGGGCGCAATGTGGCATTGGTAAGTGCGTAATTTGTGCAGTGGTCTACTTGAGGGCGTTTGAAGTGCTCATTAACATCAAAGTGCAAACGGCCGCCGACTATGTATAAAGCTTACGCATAAGACATATACAAATTTGTTAAAGAATATGCGTAGGAACATTTCTACTTGCTACAAGAGAAACTAAAATCAACAGGTAAAGACTTTGCTCCCTGGAAAGCGGTGTACCAAAATTTATTTCTGCGTTGGACAAAATTTTTGTGGGAGAAGCAGGAGTGAACTGTTAGTCAAATTGCCATTGTTATGGCATGCCCTACCGAGATCGCTTAGTTGTTTTCGTTGAGCTCAACTAACGGTAGGTCCAGCAAACGTGGCTATTTCTACCGGTTTGAACCAAATGGATCGAGGTTGCGTGAGTTTAAGGGCGGAGGTGAAAAGGTCTTTGCTGTCATGGCGGGTATATTCGCACGCCGGATATGTGTTGGGTATGGCGGGGTGGAGCCTGGTTAAATACGAGGTAGTTCTGCTACAGCATCCTGACTTTAGTTGTGTCAGAGTCCAGCGCGTCTATCGCTTTAGACTCTTTGTCAGCGATAGGCGCTGGTTGGACTTCGATGACGGCATTCACGAGGCGAGACTTTGTAAAAGTTATCATGGAAATTGTTTGACTGAAATTGTATTCCTCGCCGGACATCATTGGGAACTCGCTATACAGGTTAGGTTCAGGCATCATAAGTAGGGCATTCCGTTGCTGACCCGAGGGCGTTGTTTTGGAGCTTCGTCCACTGTGTTCTACTAGCCGTGAAATAATTTAAAATAATCTGGACAATTGCTTTTTATGTTGCAAGCAGTGACGTAGCCAGGATTTCGGAAAGGGGGATGATAAAAAATTTTGAACAATAACTTAAAGGAGATAGTCTATCTATAGGCGTCGCCTGAGTATTCTTTCGTATTGGTATCATTATTGCCAGATAAATATTATAAAGAAAATATTTATACATAAGTATGAGCATATCGACGACTGAGTATAAGATCGATTTATCTCGGCAGGCAGTTCGAAAACGCCCTATATCAGAAAATGGCTCAAGAAAGCGCTAATTCAGAATTTGGTTGACGAACGCCCTATTTTAGAGTTTGATTAAAATACGCCCTATCTAAGAATTTGGTTTAAGAACGCCATATCTAAGCAAATGGATCAAAAACGCCCTATCTCAGCTGGCGATATATTAAATTTACATTAAAATAGGCTACAATGATGCCGCGGGACTAATGTTTTAAGCACTCCTCTGCAGAAGAATCGTTCGTGTAGCCCATCGTTCGAGATAGGTAAAAAAATACTGTAAATTAATAAGCCTGCACACTCAATTGGTTCTGATACAAAAAATAAGTTTACAATTAACCCCTACCTCCAGCCGGAAAGCTTACTTTGGGAGCAGTTTTGTTTAATAGAAATTTTCGTCCTTGACGAATTCTCAAAACTGCCGAAATGGATTTTTTCTCAACTTTTTTATTTACGACTCAATTTCCATGTGTGATATATTATTGACAAGATATTTTAAAACACTCATCTATGATCCTTTTGACCTAGAGCACCTCCTAATCCTACTAAATTCTAATAACTTAAATTCTACCCCACCAAATGCAACTTTATTGTTCTTAAAATTAAATGTTTTGGTATGGAATGATTTTTGCTTGGTTACTTATTTAGTTAAAGCTTAAACAGACGGCAGCGTTGATCCGGACTAACTCGGACTTAATCCGGATCACCTGCAGTTAATTCCCGAGTTGATCCGGATCAACGCTGCCGTCTGCTTATGCTTTAAGTTAGTTATTTCTTGAGTGTAACAGAACAAGAGACACAGCGACCTGAAATATCTTTTGTAGCTCTTAAAGAAAGAGTCCCTAACCCAGTCTGGTCAAGATACCTCGGTCTCCCTAATGAGTCCTAAAAGGGTAGACGAATTCCTAATAACAAAGGGTTCGACCATAAATATTTTTCTGGCCAAAGCCAGACAGTAACATAGAAAATCCTCTGAAGTTTCATCATCTTCAAGGCAGAACCGGCAGTCACTGTGACTCTGTGGTCACACCCTATTCGCCGAAAGCCTAATTTAGTGACCCTCGTAAGTATATTTTGTATGGTCTTCTAAAGATTGACCTTATTCTAAATTAGAAAAAAACATATTTACATCATCAATTTTGATTCCTATACATATTTATATAAATAAAGTGTATCACACATGTAAATATACATAAGTGTTTCAAATTGATAACGTCCGGTAAGGCATAGAAGTGATGTATCAGCGCCGGTAAATTACCCAATAAAAGCTCTGACACAAATGAACGACCTGCTTAACCCACAAAACTGGGGCATGACGTCAGTGGCTTTGTGTTAAAGTGACATTTCGCCGCGAATCTTGCATTGTAGAAACATTTTTATAAGCTTGTACACACAAACAAAATACAGCTCTTAAACAATTGCATCCTGTTTTAGTTTATTTAGTCTTGGCGAAAGCGCCGGCAGCCGACATATGTAGATACATACATGTGTACATGTATGTATGTGCCTGGATTCACAAGTATAGTAGTAGTACATA
>NW_016192499.1:0-3421 GCF_001687245.7 Rhagoletis zephyria | reverse complement strand
TGCTTCTGCATACCGTACAGTGTCCGCGGACGCGGTCCTAGTTATTTCTCGCGTCATGCCAATTGAGCTACTCGCTTACGAGCGAAAAGAGATTTATAATCTCAGTGCCGAGATAGGTCGAGCAGCGCGAGCAACTGATCCAGCAGTGGCAACAAAACTGGAACGCGAGCACAAAAGGTCGATGGACGCACTCCCTGATAGCCGACCTTCAAACATGGCTGAACAGACCGCATGGGGAAGTCGATTTTTACCTGACGCAATTCCTCACCGGTCATGGTTACTTCCGAGAATATCTTCATAGAATGGGAAGGGTGGACTCACCGTTCTGTCACTACTGTGGAAACGTCGAAGATAACGTGTACCACACATTCTTCACCTGCNAAAGACACGGAGACATAATTCCGAACAACATAGGTGGGGTAATGATCTCCAGCGCAGAAAAGTGGGAAGCAGTTGCGAGATACGTGAAATTCGTACTCCGCTGCAAACGAGAGGACGGTTGTCTACTGAGGACACCCGAATGAAACGCCCGTACAAAAGAGGAACCCCCAGGCTCTAGCAGCGCGCTCCTGCATCTGAAGACATGCAGAATTGCGGTGCCAGATGCGGGATTCTTGCGCGGGCGGTGGGAGTTTGGGTTTTAGTGGGTAGCCCAACACGCCTCGGTGGGAGTCCCACACTCGGGGAAGGTAGTATAGAGACTAGCGCCCCCGGACAGTGCATAAAGCAAACGAACAAAAAAAAATAAAAAAATTAAGATCCAGCAGAAAATTAAGTATGTATGTACATATGTTAATAGTTCGGGGATTGAAAGTAAAAAATTTTACGTAAATTTCATGCGTTGAAACTAAAAATTTCTATTGTGGACTTCCATTTTAGTGTTACTGATATCATTTTATGTGAATGATTTTCCCTAATATAAACTGATCTATCTTCTGTATTAATTTTTTGTAGTTATTGTCTTCATATTTGAATATACATCCCGCGACAAAATTATACTGTTACCCGGGTTGGGCTATTTTTTTATATTTTTTCTAATTAATTAAATTTTTTTTTATAAAAGTAGAGGTCATTGTCCAACGAAACGAAATAAACCACGGATTCAAATTTTGAAAAATAAACAAACGAATTTTCATCAAAATTTCGCAGTTTTTATTTAGAATTTCGTCACCTGAAATGCAAAATAACGTAACAAGATCGCCACTGAAATGGAAAAAGTCGTAACTAATTTTTTTTTCATAAAACGATGTGGGGAGTTTTAATTTGATGAAATCCATCATAGCAATCAAAAAGTGAATTTTCAATCTTCTTCCATATAAGGAATGTTGGCATTTTATTTTATATGGAGGAAAATCCGCAACACCGTTGTTGATATTTTTCTTCAATGAGCTATACTTTCATAAAAAAATTATGAAAATTAATTAAAAAAATAATAAATATATAGCTCAAACTGGGTGACCGTAGAATTTTATCGCTGGGTGTACTTTTTAAAATGTGGAATATAATTTAAGAATTTATTTGTGTATACTTAAGTTAAACTGTAAACTTAATGAATTTTAGTGGGACTTTCTGTCAAAACTGGCTATGAATTTATGGGCTAGTTGGGGCGATCTCAATGACAAGTTACGTTAAATTAAGTCTACACCAACTGAATCTGTACAATGAACTGAAAGATTGTAAACTTACTGTAGGAGACAAAAATATGGTTTATGTTTGGTTGAAGGAAAACGGGAGGTAATGTTTTGACGGAAATGGTGAAAAGTACAATTAAGCTCAAAAAGTTGCAGTTTTTGTCGTTAATTTAGTACAATTTAAAAATCTCAAATATCAACACTGGTTGGTAGGTGGCCTAAGCGGCAACATAACGATTCCCATTGCGTTTGCGCTAAACGTTTACATGCATACATATCGTCGCCTGGGTAAAAGATTGTCGTAAGCGTCATACGTACGTAACATACGGCAATCTTTTACCCAGGCGACGCGGCAAAATTATTCTTTTCACGGATAATTTACGGATAATTAACGACAAATTATGCGATAGGAATTTTTGCTTTGGGAAAAAGTTGTCCTGCCAACTTCAGAGAGGTATACAAAGTAGCCCGGAACGACGCAACTGATATCATAAGAAAGGCGAGGCGTTTGTACTTCAACACTACATTAAGTCCGTAGCTTCCAACCAAAGATCTATGGCGCAACATCAAAAAACTTAATGTACATGAAACCAAACTGTATTATTGATCCTGATATAATAAACGATTTCTTTGTTAATGCCAGTAATGCATTTGACCCCCTCCTTTAACGGATGCTACTCGGAATCAATCTTGTCTCGAAAAAGAGTTCCAGTTTGAAGGAGTAAGTGAAATAGAAGTGCTGAGAGCTATTATGAAAATAAAGGCCGGTCCACATAGAACTTTCGCGTTGGCTTTGGCGTTGGCGTTGGTTTGACAGAACGCACGTTTAAAGTGTGCTTGCTACAATGAACGCTTGGCAGCGAATGCTTGGGCCACTAAATTAACATACTAACGACAGATAAATTAATATTTCATATCAATAATTGCGTTAAAAACGATATTTCTTGCCCGCACTTGAATAAAAAGGAATAATATTTCACATAATTTTATTTATTTGCAACAGGTGATGAGCGACGCACGCGAAAAGTTGAGAGTTGGCCATCTTTTTGCTTTGTGTTGGCGTGAGCGTTGTCGAATTTTGGCTATGTGGACGGCTGCATTTGAATTCATGTATTCATAGTCAGCTGTTGAAGCGACGCCAACGCCAACGCAACGCCAAAGTTCTATGTGGACGGGCCTTAAAGTCAAACGCCATAGGGGAAGATGGAATCTCTTTGAAATTCATAAAAATTAACTTGCTATATATTATAAGCACTCTTACCCACATCATGAACTTTTGTTGTACAAGTGCTTCGTTTCCTTCTGCGTGGAAAAGAGCGATTATTCTACCTGTAGCTAAAAAACAATTGCAATAGATCCATGCGATTATAGACCAATAAGTATATTGCCTGCTTTCCCTAAGGTCTGCGAATCCTTGATGGCGTCACAGATTTCTGCTTTTGTTCAGGAAAATGAATTACTATCACCCTGGCAGNGCCAACGCCAACGCAACGCCAAAGTTCTATGTGGACGGGCCTTAAAGTCAAACGCCATAGGGGAAGATGGAATCTCTTTGAAATTCATAAAAATTAACTTGCTATATATTATAAGCACTCTTACCCACATCATGAACTTTTGTTGTACAAGTGCTTCGTTTCCTTCTGCGTGGAAAAGAGCGATTATTCTACCTGTAGCTAAAAAACAATTGCAATAGATCCATGCGATTATAGACCAATAAGTATATTGCCTGCTTTCCCTAAGGTCTGCGAATCCTTGATGGCGTCACAGATTTCTGCTTTTGTTCAGGAAAA
>NW_016192498.1:0-3421 GCF_001687245.7 Rhagoletis zephyria | reverse complement strand
TAATGCGAACAGCAATAATTTACTATATATTGTCAAATGTAAAAGTGGGGAAAAACAACAACAGTGTACATTGCCGGTAGTCCGCTGAATTTGAAAGCTGGGGTCGCTGGGTCAAATCCCACTGAACTCGAAGTGTTGATCTTCGAAATAGCAGCTATAAATTCTACTATATGTACATTTTTGTTGTTTTTTAACCGATTTCCAATCAAGGAGGAGGTTATCAGTTCGTCAGAATATATATATTTTTTTATATATGTTAGTTTGGACCACGTCAACCGTTTTCGAAAATTCTTTTTGCATCGTGAAGCTAATGTCTCAGAGGTGGTCCCATACTAATCTGGTTTAGATCCGATCATTTAGTCAAGAAAAAATTAACGGTAGGTACTCCTAAATTTTTAAATGAGATTTGAAGTCGCTTTTGTTTTTTGCTTAAAAATTACTTGTTGTAATGCCAATTATTCGGACATGTATGTGTGCATGTGTGTATGTGTGTGGGAGCCTCAACGGCACGCGCGTACCTCCGATGGCATTCAGCTGACCGCTTCTTACGCGTTTCTCCGTGTGTGTCTTTCTTAGCGCAACGCATTTGGCGCGTGCTGTAAATTATCGCTTTGCATCTACTATGTACGTTTTTGCTTGCTCTGCTCTGTGTGCAATTGCTGTAAATTGTGGTAATTTCTTATTTTGCACTACAGCGGTCAGCGGCAGTGCCTCAAATGTACACATTTTTGTACGTAAATAATTGCAGTATTTTGGTCACTAATGGTGTGGCACTTGTTGCCATCAGCAGGCCAACGTTCAACGACTAGTTTACTCTACGCTGCACTTTCTCACTGATTTACTACATACATACATATGTATGTATGTACATACATTACGTTGTGTTTCAATATATGATTACTCTCATTATAACCATAGTTTTGTGGTTATTTCGACGTTTTTCTTCGCTTCTAATTTTCAATTAAATATTTTTCACTGGCATTTACGACTTCTTTTTGATAATTCCCACTCTTTCGTTTGCGTTTGATTGCAGTTGTTGTGGTCGCGACCGGTCGCATTTCCTTAACTTTTGAGTTATTAACGCAATTATAATTTTATGCGGTTTTTAAACGCTTATTTCGTACATTTCGCTTATTAGCACACAAACACAAATATGTATGGGTATTAGTGTGCAAAGTTCATGAACAAACGTAATTGTTTCGCATATTTATTTTTCGAACCAGTTACTTGGTTTTTTTGTTGCTTTAATATCCTTTTTCGCAGTTGCATTTCTTCATTGTTCGCCTTTGATTGTAAATGGTAGCCATTGAAACTAGCATAGAAATGTGTAAACCCCAATTAAGGAATTGCGGGAGTGTATTTAGTAAGTGAAGCGCATTAATATACCATTATGCTTGAAATTAATTTCGTAAAAGAAAACTTCTCGTAATAATTGAGGACTGATTTTCTTGCACCCCGTTGATGAGCCTGTGAAAGCGAGTATTTTCAGATGCCAAATTAAAAGGTAAAATGTCTTGGTACGTAATTTTTTAACTCTCAGGTCTGAAGAAGAGAAGAGCCACCCACTGCTCTGCTTTATATCCTGACCTTCTTAGCGGAAAGATACCCGTTGGTCGAGGAGTCCTAGCTTGTTTAGCCATCTCATAAACTAAATGTGTGCAAAGAAACACGGGTTCGGGTTCCATATAGACGGCTGAAGATCTTTTTTTCACCATCTTATTGACGATCTTCATTGCCTTAAGCTTCGTTGAGGCCTAATAATTTTATACAAAACACAACTGTGGAAGTATCTACGCCTCTTTGAAAAAAATTTCCCTGAGATAGCTCCCCAACTAGTAATATTGAAAGCTCTCATAATGTCCAAGAAGCTGCAAAGAGTAGCTCTCTTAAATTCGATCGGTCTTTCCACGTGACTTAACAAACACTGTAGGCCTGAATCCGTCAGAATTCGTTGTTATCTCTTTGCGTAAGCGGTAAGAGGCACTCAATTTCCAAAAAATGTGTATGTCTCCGGTATTTGGAGAGTAAACAAAGAAGATTTTCACAATGAGAGGAAAGGTTATCGCAGGATAGTGACCCCTGACATTATTTAACGAATTTCAGAGGCACTTTAAAATAAAAAGCTGACAAATTTTATTAAAATAATAATTTAAGCAAGAAAGTCCACCCGTTTTTGCTTTTTATTCTTTAAGGCAAAAATGAAAAACAAAATTTTGCGTGATATTGCTTTCCAAGCTGAAAAAAGCAATTTAGATTTGCAGATATCTTAGGGTTGCCAAAATTTTTTGGCGCGAAATCAGTACATTAGGCTTTTTCATGCTTATAAAAATCAGTACTTTTCAGTACACCTTATTCCAAGCAGAATTATGAATGACTTACATTCATAGCAGATAATACTTTGAAACGCCAGATTACTTGTTTTTAATTATATCTTGGTATGGGTAAGGCTTCCTCTAGTAGGCCCCGAATTTACCAAGATTAATATTTTTCAATGATATTCAGGCAGCGCTGAGTTTTGTAGTCGAAAAGTACGCTGTGTAAATTTTGTTGCAAAATTCCAAATAGTTTTTTTTTTTTAATGAAGAATTGAAAATTTTTGCAGTGTTTTGGAAATTTTCATTTTTCTTTGAAAGTAAGTGTCCGAATGAAAAAATATTTTTGGGTGCAGATTTAAAAAACATTAAACTATAGGTTCAATGAAATTATTTCCGTAACAAATTTTTTTTTTGTTTTAGTTTGAACAAGCTATGTGCGATTAATAATTTTATTTTACTTAATTAATCAAAGAATAATCATTTTTGATTAACCAAAGTGACTAAGTTTTCGATTACTTACATTTTAATTAATCAGAATCTAATTAATTTTATTAATCAGAAAATTGATTAATTGATTGATTAATCATAATCAAAGAAGAAGAAGAAGCTTAATCCAAAACCTGAATAAAAATTCATACACATGGATCATCATGGATTTTTTCATTGGGATTATAATTTAGTTAATAAGACAAATATTATATTATACTATAAAAGAAGATTCTTTTGCTTTGAAAGCAAACTCGAAACTGATGAGCAAAGTTACTCAGATTTCAATTGATTTTTTTATCAGTAAACAGCAATTACTAAGGATCTAATTAATCAGAATCTGATTGATCACGTTTTTTGATTAATCAGGATTATGACTAACTAAACAATTATTTAATCGATTAATCGCACATCACTAGTATGAGTAAGGTATGGTGGTAAGTTATGCTTGACCGCCACTGTAAGTATGTAAATGCCGAAAATTTGTGTATAAGTAAATCTCAAACCTATACCAAAAAAACAAAGTCAGCATGTCTGGGCAGTTGATGAGGAAATGCAGCATGCCTCTGGAATGTGATTTTTGGCCTTGAACACAAATCAAGTTATTAGCATAAACAATT
>NW_016192497.1:0-3421 GCF_001687245.7 Rhagoletis zephyria | reverse complement strand
AAGATCAACTTCGGTTGACCTGCACTTTACGCAAGACCAGCAAAGGCCCGTGCAATCATTAATAGCTTCATAATTCTTCCCGTCAAATCAGCACATTTCAGATGGTAAATACCATCACACAGCCAGCACGATAAGTAGCGTTCAGAATCGTTTTTAATTTGGCAAGTATCAAGATCGCACTTCATATCGAAAGGNTTTAAACACATTTTTATAATGCTTAAATTTTTCTGTCAGTACCGACAATTCTCTTCCTATTTCTGTAAAACAATTTTTGGTTTGCCTAAATAGCTTGAAAAGATCAACTTCGGTTGACCTGCACTTTACGCAAGACCAGCAAAGGCCCGTGCAATCATTAATAGCTTCATAATTCTTCCCGTCAAATCAGCACATTTCAGATGGTAAATACCATCACACAGCCAGCACGATAAGTAGCGTTCAGAATCGTTTTTAATTTGGCAAGTATCAAGATCGCACTTCATATCGAAAGGTTTATGTAATAACACTCGTTAATAAAAAGACAAACAAAATAAATTATAACAATTAAGGAGCTGATGTAAATAAATGTAGCGAACAGTTTGAGTACCACTGTAATTATGACACTTAATAAACGCAACTCAACCATCTGTGACAAGAATTACTAGAAGAAGTAAAAAAAGAGTAGAACAAATGTGAAAAAACAAAATGAATTCAGTTAACTACAAAGGATACAACAACAATGATAGCAACAAATGACTCGGTAAGATTAGAATGTATGCTAGTGAAATTTAATTAAATTTAGTTTAATATAAAACACAATAACATTCACTTAGCTTAAATTATTTCACACTAAGGTGCTCATAAGCACTTTTTATCACTACTTTAACTCAGAATTAGCACAATAAACTTAGCAAATGGAAAGCCAAAATCTGAGCACAGTAAAGTACAACCTCACAGCTTGACGTTCTTCACACTTTGTCAGCTTAAAAATTACCAATTCGTTCTTGTGAATCGAAAAAATTTAAATTTTTGAAGTTCTATTATATTTTTATTCTACATTGCATTGAATTTTTTTAATCATTTTTGGAATTAATCATATCTTTGAAATTACAAAGTCCTTCAAAATAAATCCTGCGGTCAGTGAGAAAAAATAAAAACGCCTCTTTAAATAAAAAAGTAGGTTTCAAACCCATTTATTTATTATTTATTTCATGGTTGAAAAGTAATGAATATCTAAATCCCGGGACTAATCCCGAGATCCCGGGATTATGACAACGCCATCTCGAAATCCCGAGATCGGAAAAAGCCGAAAAATTAATATCCTTAATGTACTTACACACATATCAAAATCAAATTTTTTTGTCAAGTGCATGCTGCATATGCTAGATAACATACAATCACGCGCAATATTTAAACATTTTGTTTGCCTTAAAGTATAGGGTCAGATAACACTTAAAGTATGCAACGAAAATCATTTACTTCCGTTTACTTTTATATCAGTGATGCCAACAAAAATAAAAATATGATTGCGACATCACTGCGATAGGGATAGAGAGTGCCGATAGGCTTTCGGATCGCATTTGCTTTTCGAATCGCATTACTTTTCGCATCGCATTACAGAGTAACCCGATTCTCTTTTCACTGCAAGTTGAATTATTTTAATATCTATTGCAAAATTTTATACAGACAAGACTGAAAAGTATAAAATAAATTTTAAAAAAACTTTTTAATATACCACGCTTTTATAAAGGGACTAAAAATAAGAAAAAAAAAGCGTGAGTACTAGGTACTCATGAAATTTGATGTGTATACATATGTGAACGGCAAAGCATAAAAGTACGTTTCATATAAATATAATCTCAATCAAAGCTCGTTAGCTGTCAAATTGGTTGTGCTTGTTATTCACACAACTCGAGGAAAAGTTAAACTTCTTCTCTGTGCCACCGTGGCCACTTTTTTTGCAACGCATATTAGGCCATTTAATATATTTTAACTGAATATTTTATTAAAAATACCTTTACAAACCTATTTTCCTTACTAGCGTCTTTTTTTGTTTACTTTAACATTTGACATTCCTCCTACTTTTTCGCAAAGTATAATCGATAAAACGGGGTTGGACACCAAAAAGTTATCGGTTTAATCTGAGATATTTTTAATTATAATTTTGCATGGCTAATCTCTTTTTCTAATAACAGATTAGGAGTCAAGCTCGAAAATTAGGATAATATTTTTATATATAAAAGCGATTCAGTTACACACATCAATGTATGTGGGTTAGGTTAGAAATTAAACATTAATTTCACTTAATTTTATTCATTTTGGTGATTTAATTTTTTTATCATTTTCATTTTTAATTCTTTTAATACATGACATTATCGGTATGATTGATAAAATACTACTTTATATATACTTGTGACTCAAAGGCGTTAAAATATCTTAGAAACACCGCATATAGGTAGAGTTTCACGTTTTATGCGGCAAAAAATATTTTATTGCCTCTATCTACTCAAAATTGTTTATCAAATGTAAAATTGAAATAATTTGTATTACAGATAGGTTATATTAATAAAATATATATATTAGCCAATAATTTACTATTTAAATACATTGACTACCTTTATTTATAAAATGTGTGTACACTATCATTGGTTATTAGTTTTCGCTTTCAGAATCTTCGCTGGCCTCAAACTATTCCTTTATCACATCTTTGACAACGGATTTAGAGGGTAACAGCAGCTTTATTGTGTCTGGGGAAAACGAGGTTTGATATTTTTGCTTTTTTGGTCATGAACCGAAATACTGCTTAAAAACGAGTCCGAGCTCATCAACAGTCGGTTATGTACGTCACGGTTACATACTTCACGAGAAAACTTCCGGGAATAATTTTCTCGTAGTGTTTGTTGTGGGCCTCTTGAGTCTCCTCGATAATTGTCCTATTGTTAATAAGGAATTAGTATCTTGTGCATTGTGGGTGTCATAGGATGCCATGCGTGTCGATCGCCTTCGTCTTGTCGTCGCTTAACGAAAAATTTTGCATGTGAAAGCAACAACAAAGTTAGCTAGCACGGATAGACGATAGCAAGTTTGGTTGTACCTCATTGAGTTCGTTCGTTTCGCCACTTGCTAACTTATGGCGAATCGATGCGGCTAATAATCAATTGTAGCGCATTTCCTCTTACTATACATATGCCTAAATGTATGCAACCATTTGGCAAGCGAACACAGGGTGCTTCTAATGAAAATATAAAATTGTTATGCTGAAATACACATGCTAAGCCCTTCGAAATTTTGTGCTGGGATATGCGTTACAGCTTCGCAAATTTTACCCCTACCGAAACCAAAGATGTATACACATCA
The DNA here is from genome assembly GCF_001687245.7 of Rhagoletis zephyria. Classification (NCBI taxonomy): domain Eukaryota; kingdom Metazoa; phylum Arthropoda; class Insecta; order Diptera; family Tephritidae; genus Rhagoletis; species Rhagoletis zephyria. Next base: position 88 of record NW_016192497.1, on the reverse strand, counting down.
ATAATATCTCTCAGTCCCATAAAATTTGTTTTGATAACTTTTGATTTTGATATTTTAGCAAAGGTCCGGCTGTGGTGTAGTGGTAAGC
>NW_016192496.1:0-3421 GCF_001687245.7 Rhagoletis zephyria | reverse complement strand
CAAAAACGCTGACAGCTATTTGCTTTTTATGAAGTTACATACATATATTACTAACAGGAAACGAGCAGTTTATGCATAAACTCACGCTACACAAGTATTAAGATATGCACAAGTTTGTCGAAGGAGATGCCTGGAAAATTACGTAGTATGTAAATTCACATTCCTTTTCTATGTTGATGTATTTTTATGATTTGAAAATTGAAGTGTCAGTAAATAACGGTTGTGCAAAATTAACGAATTTAGTTATTGGTTGAATTAATATAACCAAAATCCAAAAATAAACTTTATCAAAGGAACTCTGCGCCTATAATCTTCCGTTTTTTCTCCGCGAAGCACCGATTATTTCCGTGGTATGTATTTAAGGGTTACTAATTTTTTTTTTATATTTTTCTACTGTTTACATTGTCTGAGTCTTTCCAGTGAAATATTTGTTTTGCAGCTCAACGCAAGTAACTTCTCTATTATACAAGGTCATCAAACCAGCGCTGTCATTTGATATTTGTTAAATGTTACTCTCGCCCGAATTGGCATTTGTTTATTTAATGCTTCAATTTTCACGCATTTCAAATAAAATCTCCCGAAATCTCTGCATATATATAATAAAATTGTAACAGGCTGATGTCTGTATATTATAGATGACTAGATCCATTTCAAATCAAGCAGGCAGTCCGGCGGTATATCGAGAATTGACTTCAGAATAAAGTATGTTTTCTGCTTGAAAAATAAATGAACAAGTATTTTTTTTTTAAATTTTCATAGCATTTTTACGATTTTTAAGATTTTGTCAAAAATAATAATTTTCAAGTCAAGTAGGAGAAAATTCATTGAATAAACCTGAAAATTTAATATACATAGTTCTTCTGAATTTGACCTTGGAATGACCTTGGCATGACCTCTAGATGACTTTGAGGAACCTAAATTTTTGACCGTGTAACTTCGTACAGTGGGATGTGAGAAAACAGTAATTTTTAAGGTATAGTCCAACCTTTCACAATATCCGTCCAAGGGCCTTATTAGTCGTAGTATGAAATGCAATAATCACTTAAAATTGGTACAGTTTCATGGTGAAAGGCATTTAGTATCACGCTCGAGTAAACTCAAGCTTTCTTAACCCTTTCAAAAAATTCAACCACTGATTCTAAAAATTTTAAACTACATAAGTATGTATACCGGCTAATTTGGATCGTTCATTTTAAAAATCATATCTAACGATTTTTAAAGTTTTGAGTTTTACCGTCATCCCGGGTCCTTTAAATTTGTCAGTGATATCCTAGGTGTTTAAAAAAGAAAATGATCTCAGCTATTTTTATTTTTTGCTTTTGCGAAATACTATATTTCAAAACTATGAATAACAACAAATCCGAATCAGAATTCCACGGAAATTGGTAATATTATTCAAAAGATTACACTGCTCATTGCTGACTTTTCTGCCACGTTTTACTTTTGTGCAACTGCAGCTTGCACTTTAATTTGATGTATAACTTAACTTTTTAACTGCTGAATTTTGTAGTAGCTGATCATCCTAAATAAGTCGTATGACTGAGCATTTATATGTAGATGAAGTAACCACGTTCACTTTTTAAATATTTATATCAGCATATGGGTATTGTATTGAATAAATTTGTATTTGCACTGAACGTACCCTGCAGCAAAAGGGACGGTACTGGTTCTTCATCTATCCCAACTCAATGCTTTCAACTGTCTTTTTTAACATGGCGATGTCCTACGAAGTGACAATTGTCGCTCTCTGCAGAACTTTTGAACTTGTTCTGAGCTGACTCTGGCTTAGATGGTTCTGAGACAGTTCATAAATATAACAACAGTTTTTAGATAGTTCAAAAAGGGGCACATCTGGCTAGAAAAATGTCGTTGGTTTTGAGCTGGTTCTAAGAGATTTTTTTTTTTTTTTTTGTAAATAAGCACGCATACAATTTTGTAAGAAAAAATACTTCATTTTATTTTTAAAGAGCTATTTGTTTTGCACTAATATATATTTTGTGGCAAACTGTGCTTTAAAATTAGGAACATAAAGTGTAAATTCTTCCTTCAAATTCTAAAACCGTTATTCTTAAAAATAATTTATATTTGTTGCGTGTAATGGGTATTTCTGGGNAAAGTCAATTGACCTTATTTCCATTGATCTTATTACCTGTCACCTGTAATACATAGACTCTCCGGCATCTAATAAGAAATATAGAATTTTGAATACTCACAATGGTTTTCAATCTAAATATTTTTCCCAAATTTTTTATTTAAGTATTGCTCATAAGTATTATAAAATAAACAAACAAATTCACGTTTCTAACTGTATTGGAAATTTAGTGGAATTCCAGAAACTGTTATAAAAACTTCAATATTTTAAATCAGAATTTATAAGTATGCAGTTCTAGAGCCCATTAAATTTTAATATAATTAATCGCGCTGATTTTTTCTAACTCTTTTCAAGCACGCACTTGAAGATATTCTCCTATTTAAATATTTTCGTTTAAGATGCAAAATTACACTTTACTACACTAAAATTTGATGGGCTACAAAACAGTATACTCGAAATATTTATAAAAAATATCTCTGATTGAAAATTTTGAAACTTGAAGACAGTTTTTAGAGTTCTATCGAGTTTGCAGCACAGTTAGGAATTTGAATTTAAATGGTCTATGGAGTATGAGACATTGGACTTAAATAAAACCTTAACGAAAAATATTTAAAATGAAAAACATTGGAAATTAAAAAAAAGCACTGCATAACCACACATTTTGGGTGCTTAGTAATATATTTAAGTATGTACAGTATCGTTCATATCAATAGCACTCCCATTTCAAAGTGAGATTGTTTACCACTTTTGTTATTTTTTATTTTTTTAAATCTGATTAAAAGGTCAAACATTTTGATGAAAAATCGTTAAATTTGACTTTGTATTGTATAAAGTTTTAAAACACAGTTTATATGATTTTATTTCAAGCTAGATCATTTAAATAATAACAAATTTTAACTCTCAATATATTGTGAATATTTAAAAAAGTAATGGTGTACGCAGACCTTTGCTGTCAAGTGTAGCTTAACTAAATGTAATATTTTGCATTCAATTTTATAAGTACGTTGTAATATTAATAATAGATTGGCGCTTACACATACGTTAGTGTTTGGCCGAGCTTCTCCTCCGATTTGTGGCGTGCGCCTTGATGTTGTCACACAAAGCGGAGTGACATACAGTTTTACGCCGACTCCGAACGGCGATTGTATTTTTATGAGAAACTGTTTTTCAAGGCAGAAATACACTCGGCGGTTTGCCATTGCTTGCCGAGGAACGACCGCTGTGAAGAAAAAACCTTTCTTCTATATTTTTTTTTTGCGGTGTTGCTTTGACCAGACGCTGCTTGAACCCAGACGCTGCGGAGTGGAAGCGCGCACTGCTTACCACTAC
>NW_016192495.1:0-3421 GCF_001687245.7 Rhagoletis zephyria | reverse complement strand
AAAATTTCATTAATCCGTCAATATTTTATTTAAATTACAATGTGGATGTATACCTTGTGTACGTAAAACCAAATCATTAAAACAAACGAAAATACAAAAACCCAAAATGTACGAAAAGGGTCGCAGATTTCAAATTTTGCGTAGTTTTAAAAAATTGAAGATGTTTTAAGGCATAATGGTAGTTTTTCAGTTGTAGTTCATCTTGAAAATATCATTAAATCAAAAACCTGAGAATCAAAGAATCAAAGTTTTTTGCTGGGATGTACATATGTATGTATTGGTTGTAAGCCATGCAGAGTCAGCAATAGGCTGAGTATAAGGGTGGTAAAAAAAAATTAAATTTTAAGCTCTCACCCCCTAGGATTTTTCTAAATGGAAAAAGGCACCCGCATTTTTTGTAAAACTTCATTTTTTTTTATTGGGAAAAAAGTTGTTTCGTATAAATGTTGTAGAAATCTGGAAAATAAATATTTTTCGATCGGAAAACTCAGTTCTCAGTCTTCAGAAGACTTCCAATAATAATAACAAATTATTTACTTTACTATTTTTTATACTACCGATTTTTTATTGGTCCGCCGTTGCATTAAACTATTCAAAAATGGTTAAATAAATAATTGGGTATTGTTGTTGGAAGTATCCTCAGGAGAAACAGTTTTCCGATCGAAAAGTATGGAATATACCATTTCTACGACAAAGTGTGTTTTCCCCATATAAAATGCACAGAAAACTTTATGGCTTTCTGGCAGTTCTAAATTAGTGTTGGGAAGTATCGAGTACTTTTGAGGGTCGAGTTCTTTGGTATCGAAACTTTTAACGATCGGGTATTTTCCAGAGTACTGAGTACATTCTTTAAATATACATATATATTGGTAACATTTCAATACTTAGTGTAGAAATCTCACAAGCTAGCAGTATTTAATTCAAATTAATATATGAATCCCAAATTACGTCAAATGAATACCTAACTGTACTGGGTACAAGTATTGTACTTGAAAACTATTGAAACTGCAAATTGATCATTTCAGAATACCGTTAAATGTAAATAAAACTCAGTACTTTTTAAGTCTATTCGACCCTTAATACTAAGATATATTGTGAGTTCTGAGTTCTTTGGAGTACTCAGTATTGATACTCTTAAAAATCGAGTGCTGTCGATTCTTTTGAGAATCGAGTTCTGAATACCTTTGGTATCGATACTGCCCAACACTATTCTAAATATAATTTCTTTTAAAACAAAAAATACGGGTATTCTTTATTTAAATTAAAAAAAAAATCCTAGGGTGTGAGAGCTTTACATTTAAAACTTTTTCCCCGCATGTATTTTTGGACCACCCTACTGAGCATACTTTGAAGTTCCATCAAGTTATTACTTATGAAAGTTTTGTTAAATGACACTTAAAAAGAGCATATGCAAAAACCTAAATTTCATAACGGAAATTTTTGTACATGCAGCCGGGCACACACTTATCTGTGCTGTCATTTGTATGCGGGCCCATCGAGGTTGTAGCATGCGTCTAGGCGCTAGTAGTTAGTCGCCTAAATAGGCACTTTTTTGTACTTTTTATCCTCAATATGGCTCTAATAGCTAGGGTTAGTTGGCAGCCCTGTTCAGAAGGTTCCTTCTTTTTTGTCGTTTTTTGGTTTCAGTTCTAACGGACAAACGGTTTTAGAGCCAAATAGGAAGAGCTTGGCCTAAGCCAGACATCAATTTACGAAATCTCCAAAATATAAATGGGAAGTAGTGGCTACTAAATATTTTTGTTTAAAAAAAATCCCTCCTCTCCTCTTGCGTGTTCGATAGTGATAGTGAAGATAGAGGGCTGAAATTTTACCACAATTATTTTTTTGTGTGCCCGACAACGAAATTTTCATATGGAAAGAAAGAAAAAAAGAAAAGAAAAAAAATATTCGTTTTATTTGACACAGTCTAATATACATACAAATGTGTGTATACATATATATACAGAGCTAAATCTGATCAGGATTGACTGACATATGTATGTACTATGTATCAGAAAGTGACCTTCAATATAATTTCGATATGTATCGGAAGGCAAGCACATTTTCAGAACCATGCAATCGGAACAGATAGAGGCATTTTTATGTACAAATACTTATGTATGTATACATATATGTAAGTAAGAGTACAAGTACTACATAGTAAATGTTGGTTCAAGGACACTCACCTGCTGACGCGATTGTGATGACGTTGCCTTATAAGTATGTATGTATGTGTTTAGCAGGAGTGGATACTNGATTGTGATGACGTTGCCTTATAAGTATGTATGTATGTGTTTAGCAGGAGTGGATACTCTTAGTAGGCTGATATGTTCGTATGTAGCTGTAGAGTTGATATGTAGAAGTAACAGGGTATGTAAATATGTAAGGATAACTTAAACTTTTTCACTGAAACTTATGCTTTTTCCCGAATTTGAGCTTGAAGACATTTAAAAAGCTCAAACAAATACTCCAAATAAATAATATTCGTTGAGCGTTTTTATTGGAACATTTTATCGAAAAATATACTAAATAACTGCATATCGTTTTTTTAATTCAATTATGAATATACATATGTATATATGTATTTTTAATGACTTTACACACTTAGACAAACTCTACATAGCCACGAATTTTCTTTAAATAAATTTTATTTTATAAAATGTGCACAAACACATACACAATAAATAGAACATGCGAGTAAATGCTGCAAGCACAAAAACGCAAGCGCCACATAATTGACGGCTTCCAAATGCCACCGTTAAATATCACGTCCGCTTCCGTGGTGCGTCTGCACACAACTGAGCCGAACTTGACAAACAGCAGCCATAGCTGGCGAGGATACAAAAGTTTAGAAGCGTGTAAAAAGCTAAACGCTCTTACCGGCGGATGTTGTCAATAGCTGAGGCTGAGTGATAGCGGTTAAGGCCGCTGGCATTGTTTTTTTTTTAGTAGGAAGACGTACGTATATAGGTACGTATGTGTATCTGCTTAATAAAATCTGGCTTGTTTCTTATAAAATGTAAATAATTCACCAATTAATTGAGCTACACTCAGTTTGTACGCTCCTTCTTTCCCTTTTTTTCCTTTCACTTCTGCTTATTGCATTTTGTTTTGCTCTCGCTATTCTTGTGTACACCTTTTACACGCATGTAAGTATATGTAATTGTGTGTGTGTGTCGTTTGAAGCTTTGGCATTTTCACGGCCAAAAATAAACCTATGCAGCCGCGCGCATCGTGAGCTTTTCGTTGGCCAAATGCCATGTGTATACGAAAATGTGGTATAAGTAGTTAAATCAGTGCGGTTTTACAAAGTTTTGTGAATGAAAAGCTTTGCCTTACGGAAAATACACTGAAAGAATAAGGTACTACGGGTCTACGTAGAATAAATTAGGAGATACATATGTATGTACATATAAGGTTT
>NW_016192494.1:0-3421 GCF_001687245.7 Rhagoletis zephyria | reverse complement strand
CCAAGCCCTTATTTCTGTAGATGGATAGAAATTCACCGCAATTTCCTATCAACGCAGTAGCTGCAGCAATCCCCATGGTTGTAGTCTGCATTGATTTACTCCTGAGATCGACCTGGAATGTGGTATGACACCCAACAGCCAGGGAGATGAGAAATTCAAATCGCAACATTTTGTCACCCCAGCATTTGGCTTCATGTTGGAAAGCAGGATATTTCAGATCAAAGGACTTTAATAATGCCCACTCTGTTTTCCTACGAGAAGTGGTTTATCTCTGGTTAGATTAGATTTGTCATTGCCCCACCCGTGGTTGAAGAAAATTCACATGCGAAAATTTTATGCAATAAACAAATTAAATGCCATTCCAGAATTTTTCGCTCCCTCAATTTGGGAACCACCCCTCTCGTTCCGTCCTAAAGCCGGCCCTGCATGTATATGAATGAATTTTCTGTAATACATTAGAGTTAAAGTCTTAATTGAAAAGATGATAATTTCTACATTAGCTCATATCTCTTTATGACTTTTAAATCCCCTTTCCGCAGGGACATGACCTTCCAAACAGAAACGCTAATGAGATGAAAGTGCTAAAAGTAGCAAGCAATTAAATTTACATCAAGGACGCATTCAAATGCAATATACATACACATATGTTTATACTTACTTAGTAGCTTAAGCGAAAGAAAATGCGTTAAATGTACAGTAGAACTGTGAAAAACTAATATGGTTTATGCATACGTTTGGCAGCCTTTTCTGCTTCACAGCGCACGCCTAAGCCATCTGTGTCGAAATGCAAGCTAGGAACAAAGTGCTCATGTCGCTAGCCGGCAGCTCCTGGAGAGCAGACAAGGAGACGTTCCCGCGACAGGCGGGTCTACGTAACCGGAACGACTCATATTCATATGTGGCCATTCCCCAACACTCTTTGTGGAATTTTAATACTGTTACAATCACAACAACAGCCGGTCGATAGCAAACTACGCAGTGTGGTCGACAGAAATCAGCGAAAAGTAGTAGAGAATTTTAAAAACCTGCCAGGACGTCTACAGGCTACCACCGCATTTTGCCCGAGTATCACCTCCACGAAGAAAGGCAGTGAAAGAGCACAACACTATGCTATCGAAGAATTTCCTCGTGCGATCCCATTGTGGAAACGAACGCAATAACGCTCTGCTTCGAAACGGTCCACCTACCGACATGTAAGATGGCATCGGCACGACTGGAGATCAGACATATGGCCGCCCGTACAGTGCAATACAGAGCGACTCTCAACAACCTACACCTCGATTCAGTCAGAACGAGTCTTAGCAGCCGTAAGAACAGCATCGTCCTACATTCAGAGCGTTAAGAACGAATACCCTATACATAATTTTATTTTATTTAATTTTTAAAAAACTTATTGCTAAAAGTTTAGAGCAATAAGGGATAAAAAATATGGTAACCATTTTAATGGTTAGACTACATACATAGATTATGTAAACATGAAATAATTTTTACGATTTATTTGTTAGGAAAAATAAGTTATAGCTACTATTTCGGAGATCAACACATCTCCTCATCAGACTTTTTTTCTAGACTTCAGCAGGAGTCGAACCCGCATCACCGATGTGCAAATATTTTGCTAAAATTCGGCACAGGATCAAAAATCCAACTGAGTGCAATGCCGAATATCTCTCTTATAGCCAGTTTCACGAAAGCAATTTAAGTGAAAAGGCTGCAACTATGATACGATTATGAATATGTCCCAAACTTTGTACATATCTATGTATATACATAATGGTGGTCCAAAAATGCATGTGAAAAAGTAAAGTCGGAATTTTTAGGGGTATATTTTTCGGTATAGAACAATCCTCGGTTTGGAAGCATTAAAATTCCGGCTTTACTTATTTTGGACTACCTTAACGTACATGTATACTTATGTAAATCGTATTAACTACAATAACGTGTGAATGACATGTGAATTTTGAGAGAAGAATGATGGGAGGATGTGTAATCTGTCTTTTCCATAACGCACAGAGCAAACTGTGTACAAAACTTGTAAGCATTAATAAATACGTGCATATTTATATATGAACATTACATACATACAGACGTATGCACAAGTACAAATGTGCAGGCTGTCATGAACTGTTGTAAATGGAGTATATTTTTTATTCAAAATGGTATTTGTTTGTTTTTATTGTAAAACAGGTAAAAATAGCTACAAGGACGCTATTTGCGTCAAGTGTGTCGCGCGCTCGCACACATATGGAAAATAGCTTAATGCAGTAGAAAACAAGCAAAAGTGATACCAGCAGAGAATGTAGTGCTTTAGTTAGAACTGCCACAAAAATGAGCAATCCAACATGCTACGCTGAGCGGAAACGCAAACGACACTCTAAAGTTTTAATTTTTTAAGGCCGTAAGAGCGTTCGTTCTATAAGCGCTTACAAACTTTAGAAATGTGGTTTTCCTAAATTAAAGTTAAAAAAAAATTGTCACCTAACGTCGATATAATTAACTACTAAATAAAGGCCGTTTTCTGAAGTAACCTGTAACTTGAAAGCTCACTTTTTATTTAAAGATTGCATTAAAATTTATGATTGTGTCCAAAGTAAAGCGTTTTATTATCGGTTTTAAATTGGTTTACAACCAAGAAATATACATACGTCACAACCCGATAATAGAAACGCTTAACTTTATACGTAGCTTTATTTTTAATCCAACTGTAAATATAAAGTGAGCTTTAAAGTTCAGGGTAGCTGATCGAAGTAGTTTATCGAGTGAAAGATAACTTAACTTATCCAAATGCCAAATACATACTATTCACCCAGCGAAAGAGGGACAAATACAGTGGAAATATCATGTACCATCCTTTGTCGATGATACCTATGGTGCCCACATGTTGTGTCCATGACCAGCCCTGTGCGGACTCATAGCTCTTTGGCTGACTTACAGATATTTGCGTTATTTCATTGATTTTTTAAAATGGAATTACATTGTGGTTGGCCGGAAATATCAACTCCATTTTCCATTCTGCTTGAGGAGTAGAGAGATACAGATTCAATGTACAGTGTAACCTCTCCAATGCACAACACTAATAGACGGAAGCTTCCCTTGGGCGAACATTTTTTTCTAACCCCGGATAAAACGTAACGTTTTTATGCACACATTTCGTTTGGTTACCGCACTCCTTTTTGTTCACGAATAGCGTAAATAATACTCCTAAATATATTTACCTGCCTTTATGCATATGTATGTATATATGAGTGACATACTTTTGAAACAATACATACAAATTTCTTTTTGAACAACCTATTTAGCATAAAATCAATTAAAAAAATTCTAAAATGAGCTACCCCCCCTCTTCCTTAAGCGGACATCTCTATTGGGCGGAACAAACATGACTTACGGTATGTGTCCGCCAAAGGGAGGTATCACTGTACAT
>NW_016192493.1:0-3421 GCF_001687245.7 Rhagoletis zephyria | reverse complement strand
ATGAAGTCTCTTCAGCAAAAAAGTTTCTTCGTCTAGCAGTGGCGGCCATCCAGCAACTGCTAACGCCGTAGTAGCTCCACTTAGTTCTTTACTGGCTCTAACTTGGTAAAAAGAAGCTCAAAGAGATTGGAGAGAAAAGAGAGGAAGAAGAAGGAGAAACGGAGAGACGCTAAGCTCTTTCGTCTTGAAGACGGAAAAGAGGAAAAGCAAGAAAGCGCTCGGAGCAGCAGCAGCAGTAAGTCAGTCAGTCAGTGGCCGTCCAGCAGTGGACTTGTTTCGAAGCCAGTTTCAGCAGTCTGCCGTTGAATTTCTCTTTTCTTTTCTCAAAGTTCAGTCTTGAGTCTCCGAGTACTTTCTGCTCACTCACTCACTCACCGTTGTACGTTTTCACTTTTACCGGCACTTTTACCTCACCTAGCTGAGCTAAACTGTGAGCACATGTGAGTCACATCGCCGCCACCGCCATCATCATCATCGTCGTCGTCAGTTCAGCTAAGCTCTCAAATTGGCGGCCACCGCATCAACTCTGCACTATTCCATCAAAGGGAAATCTGTGCACTGTAGTGAGCATCTTCACTTTCACTGAATGAAGACGCTGCAACAACAGCAGCAGCAGCAGCAATGAATGACTGACTGCATGAATACCTCGGCCATGTGTCAACACGTCTTTGTGTCTGCTTCGGTGCCCTCTGATGAACATCACCACCATTACCACCATCATCATCATCGTCATTTTCACTGCATATATGTCTACTTTGGGCATTAGCACTGCTGAACACTTGCACTGCCACCACCACCACCANAGCACCACCATTACCATCATCATCATCATCGTCATTTTCACTGCATATATGTCTACTTTGGGCATTAGCACTGCTGAGCACTTGCACTGCCACCACCACCACCAGCATCGTTGTACAATAAAAAAAACACTGAGGAAAACAACAACAACAGCAAACTAAGCTAAGACAGCTCAACTTGGAACGCATCTTGTCTTTCAAGTCGGTGTCTGCGTAATAGTGCTCCCCCCGGAGTGTGAGCTCCAAAGTGTTTGTCTGTCTGTCTGTGACAACCCATGTTGGTGGCCATTCACTCTCATCATTTTTGTATTTTTGTACTTTCATCCTCACTGCAGTTGACCTTGTCGTCGCAGCTCAAGCCGGACAACAATTGCACAGCACAGTGTCTAGAAGTCAGTTTGTGAAAATAATTTGTGTTCAATGCATAAGTGCACAAGTACTGCTGCTTCTACATTTGGCACATATTTTAATTAACATCAAAACATCATCTTTGAGCACACTCGTTTGCTTTTTAAAAATTTTTGCTCGTTATCGTTTTTGTTTTATTCTTCATCTGCTCTAGTGTTCCACATGCTGCACTTTACTTTCATCGCTAAATCTCAGACAGACACAATCAGCTTGACGGCACTCTGCTTGCTCGTGGCAACCTGTTGACGAAGTCAGGAGAAGTGCCGTAAATCAGCCTGTTTGTGTGCCGTTTGCTTGCCAAGCAAATTAATTCCATCGATTTTGTTACATAAATCTGAATCATCTCACTTCTTATCCTGAGCTCTTGGCCACCATCATCTGCGTCTGCATCTTCATCGTCTCACTCTCTCCCTTCCTCTTTTTCTTTCTCTTTTTTACATCGTTCAATCTTTTCTCTTCCTTACTTTTTGAGCTAATCGAGCTAATTGTCACTGTCGCCTTCGTGCTCTCAAACTTAACCTTGGTGGAGCAGCATCAACAGCAGCAAGTGCAACCACGGCAGTCAAAGAAGAAAGATTGAGCTTAGCTGAGCTTAGAAATCACTACTTCTAGTGGCAGCACTAGTTACTAGCAAAAGAAAGTGAAAAGGCTGCACAGCAAGTCAGCCAGCCAGCACAGACTGCCACTTCCACTTCATCGTGCAGCAACACCTCCTCATTGGGCAGCACTGCCGCTGATTGACTTTTGTGTGCCCAGTGCTTTGTACATCTTTTTCATTTCTTCATCACTCATTTTTAGACTGCTCTCTAAACTTGGTGATTGTTTTCAGTTTCAAACAAAGGTGCATTGCATTGATTACATCAAAAGCAGATTGTGTCACTGATCACTACCATCATCACCTCCAAAAGCACCAATCTTTAACCTCTATCCTCTTGTCACCGTCTAATTTGATACTCCACTCAATTTTTTACTCAGCCAAAACCAAATCTCGCCAAACGCGTTTTCAATCGCCAGCCAGTTAATGTGTGTTTTTTCAAAAAAAAAAATCTTAGAATTTGCAACCTGTGTGCACCTGATTGCATGTTGGCTATGCATCAAGGTGGCTGTGTGCGTGAATTGATGAGGGGCAACGTGGACGACTAGTAGTGCCGGCAATCCAGTCATTCAGTTCAGTCAGTTCACAGTATTAGCAGTGATAGCAGTGCCGCCGTTAACTCTATTAATAGTAGCAAGGTGGTAGCAGCAGAAACAGCAGCAGCAGATGTGCGGCGCCGACGAGAAGACGAAAACGGTGGTCTGAGATGCATGTTTAGCTTTGGCAGCAGCAGAAGCAAATCTTTGACACGATACGACGACCACCATCTCAGCACCATCTCAACAGCATTGCCGGCACCACCACCGTCTTTGCTGCTGCTGCTGCACTTGACAGCTAGTTTGATGATCATTTGCACCACCGTCCGCCGAATCTCTCTCTCCCCTTCTCATATGTTCCCACCGTGTATTGACATTTAAATAACCGACCTCGTCTGTTTCTCTCTATCTTTGACACTGTGCATCAGTGAACAGTCGTCAGCGTTGTTGTTATTTGTGCCTACCTTTTTCCTTCGATTGCTGCCTCCGATGCCGACGCCGACGCCGTTGCTACTTTGGTAGTCACTAATTTGACAGAGAAAACCGAAGACGAGAGACCACCTGTTAGATGAGAGGATCTTCTTCTTTTTTTTCTTCTTCATCTTTCTCTCCCCTTTTTGGGCAGTTGTCACTTTCTGCTCAAGTTGTCAGCACCTGTGATGTTTGTGTGTGCTCGCACTGAGATAAGATGGCACTAGGCAGCCAAAAGTACTACTTCTTCTTTTACTGGTTGCTGTCAGCGTCAAAATGGCATTTCAAGCGTGATTGAGAAAGAGAGAAGTGTATCTTTTTCATCTGTGCCTTTTTCTTGTTTTGTTTTGTGCTACTGTGACATCAACCTTGCTACTACATCAGCGGCTTTTCACTGTGTCATCGACCCATAAAATATGGTCGCCCGTGTTTTATGTGGCGTTGGTCCACTACCATCATCATCTTTACCCTCATCATCATCATCACCATTATCATCATCTTTATCACCACCACTACCTTCATTATCTTCTCGGCGTCACAGGAGATCTGCAAACATCATCACCATCACCATCACCACCAAATCCAAAACCACCGCCAACTCCACCACCAGC
>NW_016192491.1:0-3422 GCF_001687245.7 Rhagoletis zephyria | reverse complement strand
AAAATATTTCGAATTCTTTTCAGTACTTTCCAAGACCTTCGATTTTTTTTTGAGATTTTTGCCATATTTCAAAATTTTTTTACGGGTTTTATGAAACTTTTCGTGCCTCTTTTAGAATTTTCGGTTTAAACAGATCATTAAAACTTTAACATTGCTTTTAATGCACGAAAGGAAATATTTAAAGCTTAACTTAGTTGCCATTTTCTGTGTAAAAAACATCAAAAGTTTTGCTGTTACGTATTTAAAATGGACCAACATGCGTTTCAGGAAATTCCTAAGCTGTCAGCCATTATTTTTTTAAATATTTACCATTATTTTTTTTTAAATATGTACTCATGCTGTTTATCAGATCCATTGGTTTTATTTTGAAGTACTCAAATACGAGTTTTTTTGCAGTTTTACAATTCGGTATAACTGGCAAAATCTTAAAAAAAAATAAATAAAATACATAAATAAAAATCGCGAACGGTGACCATCCGCACTTTATTTTAAAGGACGGTCCTTTTTCTCATGCTGCCCTCCTTTAACTTTATACCACAAAATTTGGAGGTGGGAGTGAAAAGAAAGTTGCGAAAAAGCCCACTAATGTAAATACTTTGTTTCTCTGCAGTTTTTTGTTCGTTTCTTTATGTTTTCCTCAAGTTCATCGATTCATCTATGTATACCTTGACGTACCTAATGAGCTGCTCCTGAATAGTTTAGCTCCATTCCCATTAGGTGACTTAGCCCATCTTATATGCCACCCATCGTTCCCCTTACTGAATATATTGTTTCTTTATTTCTTGCATAAACTCTACTTATTTGAGATATTATAGGCAGACTTTGCCGATCGCTGAAAATTTCGCATGGAAGAAGATCCTATTGTTCCCGAGACGTCACCAAGTTTCATGAAAAAGTGGATCTGTATCCAGGCTAAGGTTGATCTTCGACCCATTGAATAAAACAAAAGACAGAAACAGAGAACTGTCAAATGGAACTAAGAATGTGCCCGTGGGAATGGGGTAATTCGCGATCGTAATCCATATAATCAGCATTTCTTACATTTTTTTTTACCACTGCAGCTCTGCTAAGTGGCTTCGTTATCTCCTTTTAGGGGATAAAAGTATATTAGCTAGCCTTTTTCCTCTTTCACGCCTTAACTGTTTGTTGGGTCATTCGTCCTTCAGGCTTTTTCTAAGCCAGTACTCCGATTATTTTGATGATGTTAGTTATGGCCCGGAATCCAATAAAGGTGATTTTTTTTGGGTCATAGCCAGCCTCTATGCGCNTTTTTTACCACTGCAGCTCTGCTAAGTGGCTTCGTTATCTCCTTTTAGGGGATAAAAGTATATTAGCTAGCCTTTTTCCTCTTTCACGCCTTAACTGTTTGTTGGGTCATTCGTCCTTCAGGCTTTTTCTAAGCCAGTACTCCGATTATTTTGATGATGTTAGTTATGGCCCGGAATCCAATAAAGGTGAATTTTTTTGGTCATAGCCAGCCTCTATACGGCAGCTTAACCGATTGCTTTTAAGAGATAACTACACAATTTTCCTTGCCTCTGCAATTTCTTTTCGAAAAATACTTAATTTCCACGACAGCTTAAAAGATTTGCAGAGTGAATGTATTTATGTACAAAAATATATCGCTCTGAAAAGGCAATGCGTTTTTATTGTAAATATATCTAACAAATATCTACCAAAACACTTAAATGTGCGTATCTAATAATGCAGGCACAGTTACTCATATTGAAAATTGTGTTGGCTGGAGCCATCAACATGCATATGTATTACAGCTAGGTTTTTATATTTTTACAGTCTACATATATACATATATACATTAGGATGGTCCAAAATATACAGATAAATGAAGTTTTTGGAATTTTCTAGCACGCAAATTATAGAAAATAGAAAATGCGAATACTTGTATTATTTCATTTCGGGAATCGGCTAATATTTAACCCGCCACCGCGGATTTTAAATTTTCCGTATATTTTAAATTNTGTGCGTATCTAATAATGCAGGCACAGTTACTCATATTGAAAATTGTGTTTGATTTTCAAGTAACCTCATCGACATTGTTCAAGTTGACGTTTGAAGTGTCATTTGGGTGATCTATGATTGCGGCTGGAGCCATCAACATGCATATGTATTACAGCTAGGTTTTTATATTTTTACAGTCTACATATATATATACATTAGGATGGTCCAAAATATACAGATAAATGAAGTTTTTGGAATTTTCTAGCTCGCAAATTATAGAAAATAGAAAATGCGAATACTTGTATTATTACATTTCGGGAATCGGTTAATATTTAACCCGCCACCGCGGATTTTAAATTTTCCGTATATTTTAAATGGGAAAAAAATATTTTTCTTAGAATTGTTATAAAATCGTTAAAAATAAATATTTTTTGCATGAATAAAAATATTTCCTTTAAGAAACCTTCCACACAAGTGAGAATATAACTCTAAAAATTAACTGATTTTTTTGTAAATAAAAGATGAAATTATCGGTTATGAAAAAGTAATTAGCAAAATTCCAAAGTTAAATATGCATCATAATTTTATTGTTTGCATATTTCTGATTTTATTCGATCTTCGATCTTATCACAACTTAAAAAAATTTGATAGATTTTGTAAATTAATAAATTTTTATTTTTGTTTAAATATATGTAGATAGTTAACAGTGTAATAAAAACTATATATGTAAATAAAAGTTTCAAACTTTCTACAAAACGTGGAAGAATTCATAAAATTTTCATCAAAATTTCAAACTTTTCAATAAAATTTTTTACGACAGTTTTTGTTGTGCAGTTTAGTGCCCACTTAATTTTGGTATAATAAAGTGCAAGTTTTTCTTATGATGTTCAGCAATTTTAGCCATATAATAAGCATGTGTTACATGGAAAACAGAGATATGCATTGAGTACCAATAAAATTGTTGTACTTAATTATGAGCCATAACAATTGGTGCAAACGAGTACTCATACGAATTAAAAAAAAAAAAAAAATCATCATACATTGTCAAAACACACAGATATTGACTACAAACAGCTGATCTAGATAGAACCGGAAAGACAATATAGAGCCTGATAGAGCACGTGTCTAAAAACTGGACATCTATCGTCGGTAGATAAGAATATATCCTTTAGACATTGTTTAAAGTTAACATTAATGTTTGTTGATCAGGAGAGGCTTGTACTACCAATCAATGAAAAAATTGTAGTTTATGGCTGCCAGAAAGAAGCAACTACCTCGAATCGCGTTATTTGAGGTTACTTACCGTTTAAAATCTAATTAGGGAGGAACGACAGTTCTACTTTAGTAAACTCTGCTGATGAAAATGCGAGATAGGGATTGGACTTAAAAATAAATTTGTGTGGTAGAATCTAAAAAAAAGATGTGGTAGATTTCAAAAAAATGTGGTAGATCTCAGGTTTTGG
>NW_016192490.1:0-3422 GCF_001687245.7 Rhagoletis zephyria | reverse complement strand
AATGTTTTATACCACCAGTCATGAGATCCTCTTTCGCTATGGACATGTTGAACATACCTTGTTGAAATTTATCAAAATAATGCGGATCCTGCAGGAAGATTCGTAACCAAATATTGAACGTACCAGAAAAAAATTTCGCCGTACACCGCTGAGTCCAAAGTATTTTAACAAGGCATTTTTTTACATTTTTCGTCATATCTTCGGCATTACGGGCCTTTCTTTGTTCCAAAATTCATTGACCAAAATTATACCGTTGCAGTAATTATCCACTATATCTCGATTTCCACCACCTTAATGTAAGCGAATTAAAGCTCGCCAAAAATTATTATACTTTTGCTAAGAAGTATTTTAGTAATTCCAGTAGAACTATTTAAAGAAAAAATTTTTATTGCTGAATGTAGGTGTCACAGAAAAAAATTAGAAAAGGCGACCACTAAGTCCGGCCAAAGACAAAATAAAACTTTTATTCGAGATTACTTTGCAAAAATACTTCAGAGTCGGGGATGTACGCGACCTTTTTTCGTGTGCATGTAAGGTGGTACGGTCTAATACACATACATATGTATATATTCAATTTTTCTTAACTAACCTCCAAATTGATTTTGTAGCTTATGGCATGCCATTTCGCCAATTTGGCATAGGCTGCCTTTACTTCATCTTCGGTTAATGGGCGATCTCGCACCACCTCATAGCCAGCGGGGACAAGGTCTCCGAAAACAATCACTTGCTTCGGCTCTAAAGAGTAATATAAGCAACTGCAAGTGTAAATATCAAACCAAACTTAATCAAAAAAAAAATATAATTTAATTTGCTCACCAAAATGTACTTACGGCGCTTTGAGCTTAGTATCATCGCCGATGTCGCGCAAAACTTTCTCAAATCGTGGCATCACTTCTGTGTACATGGCAATCTCCTTTTCGAAAATATCTGTTTTGCCAAGCATTTCTTTCTTGTGGCCCTCCGTTTCGGGCATTGTCTTCAAGATCACTGACCTCGCCTTGCACTCGCCATCCAATTCGTATTGCAGCTGCGCGCGAAACATTACACTCGCATAGTGATCGCCTTTCATGGAAGCTGGCGAAATTTTTACGTCTTTAATTTTCACTTCGCTTGTTTTCCCCTCACAGTTCGACAAGACTTTTAGAAAAAAATCGTCGTTTATCCATTCCGGCGCTTTCAGTTCGTCGGCATTGAATTTTTCTTTGTCCTCTACTTCGGTGGGCATTTTTGCATTCGTCTTTATTTTGATCTGAGTTCTGTATATTCTCAAAGAATGCGCTAATGTAACTAATCAAAAATTGTCTCACTGTTGTAAGCACCAGAATTGTTACGAACAAACTAAAAGTTTTCACCAGCGTTTCACATTTGGTGCTCTGTATCGCTTGCATGAATGATTTGTGTAAAGCTTTTAAATATCTAAGCACAGATAAGTTCCAGTGCAATTAATTACATTCGTATATTTGATTTATACATGCATGTACTATACTATGTATGTAAATATGTACGCATAAGTGTCGTACAATGAAAAATTGCCGGCAATTTAATTTGATTACATATACTATTCCTTTGCTCTGTTCCCCCTTAGCTTTATGTGTTCACTAGGGTGGTCGAAAATTGCATAGTAGAAACGGAAAATTCAGAATTTTAATGATCTCACCCCTAGGCTTTTTTCTATACCGAAAAAGCACTCAAAGCGCTCCTAGGAGGTAAGAGCATTAAAATTCCGACTTTACTTATGTGTTTTGGACCACCCTAGTGTTCACTGGGGTTGGAATAAAGTTAAAGAAGGTGATGCTAATTTACCTTATTTAATTTCTACAAAAAGAAAGCTACTTATTTATGTAGAATTGAAAATTTTCTTACTTTTGTAAATTAGATCTATACACATGTACATTAGAGTGGTCCAAAAAAATTATGAATATAATAATATTATATAATAGGGGATGCTCATGATGCTCATATTTTACTCTAGAAGTATTGTGTACATATATTAATCAACCTAAGAACATTTCAAATTTAAATTTTCTAAAAAAAAAATCATTAGCTTCAGTTGCCATGGCAAAGGTGGCTTTTTATAAAAATCACCAATATTTTTGCCAGCTTAACAGCGTTCCAGCAGGGCATTTCAAGATCATTGAATACCTTGTATGGGTACGGTAGAAAATTTAAAGTTGGTACAGATATTACAAATATCAATGGGGGTGCCCCGTTTTCTAGGATGACATTTTTTTCCTCCATACAAAAATTGGACCACTCTAATGTACATCTGAATGTAAGCATATTTGATTCAAGTTTAAAAAAATAAATACATCAACCACTTTTCTTATTGGCTTTATTCCAACGTCACTGAGCTGATATTCATTCACCATATTTTTTCTGAATTAAATATTGAAGCAATTTCATTTTAAAGGTCTAACTAGATAAAATAATTTTAAAAATTTGATTTTTATTTGGTTGTGTTGCGTCCTTTGGGTATGCAATCAATGCAAAAGCATTTGGAACACTTCTAGGAGTGGTGCCTCCAACACGGTATTAAGATTTCACTTGGCCTTTTCAACGGCGAGAGGAGAAAGGAAGAGCGCTTTAGTACCGCCTTCGGAAAATTTGGGCGATACATTGGATAACGGCCTTAATCTGACAGGTTAATCCAGATGGAATGACGAGAAGCTACGCAAATACATCGGTAGTTTGAAGCAAANCCGAGTCCTGTTCCAAGGAGTGCCGGGAATTTGTACCGGTTCCGGTTCTCAAAAAAGTAGTAAAGGGAATTGGCCCTATAGAGACAGCTTATCAAAGCATTTTAAAAAGTTTTTACAAAAATTCAATTTTGTTTCAATATTTTTATTATAAAGTAAAGAAAATAATAAATATTAGACGGAGAGCTCATGGCCATAAAACTCTTGTTAATATATAAATCGAGATCCGGAGGGCTGGCTGTGGAACAGCGGTCGTTGATATGCGTTTTTAGCTATTAAAGATGTCAATAAAAACCGATTACTCAACATACTGCAGATGACTTGATATTTTGGTAGAATTTTATTTACGCTATATGTCATTCATTAAAATTTACTTTGCTTTTCTTCAAGTCTTGAATCATCGGACTCGAACGGCCTTCATCGTATATCCTGCTGTGTTTCAAACATAAAGGCATATGTTTTATAAATATATCCCAAAATAAATATCCACACGCATGCACACACATAATTGAGCTCCTACAAAGTAAATCTGTTGACTGCACAGCCAGACAGGCAACGACAGCCAACACAAACAATAGCGCTTAATGCCGTCAAGTAATTTCGCTTTCTCAGCGTTAAGTCGACAATTACATTTTTGACTTGGCTTTTCAGGTGACAAACACACACACACTTACACCCACACAAACATTCGCAAAGGAGCAAAAGAAAAGAAGCGCGAAAGCAACG
>NW_016192489.1:0-3422 GCF_001687245.7 Rhagoletis zephyria | reverse complement strand
CGCTCTGCAAAGTGAAGCGAAAAGTGGTGCCTGTTTTTGTGAGAGGCAGTCAACTAAAAGAAGGCCCAAAAGTGGCAATTCCCAAATGGAACTGTTGTTGCTGTTGCTGTTGAATGCCGAGCAGTAAGACCCAAAGGGTAATGCCAAACAGTAGTGGACAAGGCAGAGAAAGAGAAAGAGAGATTGGCACAAATGCAAGCACCAATAAATCAGCGCCAAATGGGCCCACATCATAGCTAAGGAAAAAGAGTGCAGTGCAAAAGTGCAGTCCGATTAATCAAACAATCGCCATTCGATTGGAAAATGTAAATCTGCAATTGCAAGCCCTACAATCGTCGGACAGTAGTCTGAGCCCTCTAGTAATTCTCTTCCTCTGTTTCTTTCTGCTCTTCACAAATGCAATGGTCATCTTTGGACGCAAAGTAAAAAGAAGAAGAGTGAGAATGAGGGTCGGGAAGTGCCATTAGCTGCTGATGCTGATGCCGCTGCTGCATCAACTCGAGTGGCCATTCAAGCAGTGAATTAAGGCGAGCTCTATTAAGACAGATAAAAAGAAAAG
This sequence comes from Rhagoletis zephyria, assembly GCF_001687245.7. NCBI lineage: Eukaryota > Metazoa > Arthropoda > Insecta > Diptera > Tephritidae > Rhagoletis > Rhagoletis zephyria. The sequence goes on along the minus strand of NW_016192489.1, from coordinate 2,863 downwards.
GACATTCAAATGTAATAACTACATAATAAATATGCATCTAATGCACACATCAAAGGAAAAGGGAATCAAAGGGAATCAGCGAGAAGAATTGAAGAATCGAGAGAACCGGTTCTAGTAGTGGTGGTGATGGTGATGGTGCTCTAATGCTGTTGACACTTTGGACAGAGAATGGCTGAGCGGTGGGGTAATCTGTGGGGCGATTCTCTCCTTCTCTACATCTGCAAATCAAGTAGAACCGTGACTAATTGCAATGTCACAGCGGAAGGAAGCAGTGAAGAAAGAGTGAAAAGAGGGGGAGGGAAAAGAAAAGGAGAAGGAGCATAAATCAAAATTGACAATGAATGACCAACTACACTGGTCAATGGCCACACAGACACACACACACACACAAACCAATGGGTTGCATGTAATGTGATTAGACTGCTGGAGCCAGGCTGAAACATTGGTCAAAAATGGTCAGCTTGAGCATCAAATCAAAAGCAATGAGCAGCAAAGTTTTGCCCGCCAATTGGCACTCATTTTAGTTGAGGGGCACTCTTTTCGATGCTAATGGAACTGTGAGGGGCTACTACTTGGCTATCAGGCAGCTATGAATAAGTAATAGAAGTGAGGATGGTGGTGATGATGGTGATGATGGTAAAATAAACTCAAAAGGGGCTCCGATTTAAGGAGCCAAAGCCAATAGAGCATGAATAGAAGTGGGGAGCGGGCGAGGAAAAACGGGCAAATAACAAGTGCAAACTTTGGTTTTAAAAGGAGGCTGCCTGAGTGTGTCGTACTTTGACAAGTGCGAGATTACCACCAAACAAGAGAGTCCACCACCACTACCACCACCACCAATCGATGCGCAGGCAATTGTGGAGCATCATCATCAGCAGCAGCAGCAAAGTCACAAAAGACATCCCTCAAATGCNGAGAGTCCACCACCACTACCACCACCACCAATCGATGCGCAGGCAATTGTGGAGCATCATCATCAGCAGCAGCAAAGTCACAAAAGACATCCCTCAAATGTGTGTTTTGTGTGCTGAGGTTGCACCGCACAAATCAATCTGTGTCTCTTCCCGGTGCAGCAGCACTGAAGACTGAAAAAACACTACTGTAATTGTGGCCTCTTCTTTTGTAGGGCCGAACGTTTGGAGCTGCTTTGACAGCTAGGTAATATTTCATTAAAGTTCCCCCTTTTAATCGTCAACCGCCACTCTCCCCGCCACTTATTGCCTGCTCACAACGTGCAAACAGCTAAACCCGTGAAACCACTGAACAGTTATTTAACAGTAGTGCTAACCGCAAACACAAACAGTTAAAAGCGCTCTCCGCTTTAAAAGGCTTGCAAACACAGATGTGTATGTGTGAGCAGTTAGAAGAAACATTATCAGATTAAATCATTCTTTTTTACTTTTTGAAAATAGATGATAAATTAGCCAAAACGCTGGTGTTAATGATTTTTTTTCTGTGTTGAAAAACTCAGCAAAGTAAAGTGAGGGGATGCTGCTGTTATAGTAAAAATTACTAAAATTTAAAAACTCTGAAGTTTACTGCCAAAAACTTTAGACTGACTTTGGCCAAGGCCTCCCACTGGCACTACAAGCGTTGGAAAAGTGTGCTAATAAAATCAAGAACTCGCGTATGTTTGCCGCAGTAAGTGTGCCACAATGACGATGATGATGATGATGAGGTGTTGAGTTAATGGTGCACTAATTGGCACAATTGAGCAGCCATCTGCACACTGCTGAACACGGATCACACAGAAGAGAAGAGAGGCCCAGCAAGGGACAAACTAAACTTTAATGAGCTGCTGCTACTTTGAATGAGACTTTGAATTGAACAAGGCGAGGGTTGAGCTGAAAACTGCAACTGCAGCAACAGCAACTCGCATTCACAGCAAATCGCATTACCATTAACGTGGACAATTGAGGATCCTCCACAACAACTTCTCCACAACCAAATAAACTTGTCAGTGTCCGTTCAGCTCAGTTCAGTTCAGTGGGGAGCTCGACAACTGCCACAAAACAAACACACAGGAGTAAATTGGCATCGAATGGAGCGAAACAACGCACAGACACACACAAACCAACAGACACACAGACAGACAAGAGCACAGTTGGAGTAAAGAGGGGGTCAAAAGAGAGCTCGGTCAATTGTGTTACAGTATTCGAAAGGCAGTGTGCACATTCGGTAATTTGTATCAAATCAATTGACGACGACGACTACCCAGTGCACACACACACAGTTTCTGCTGTTGAAGTGAGAAGTGATGCTCGGCCAGCTAATTTGATTCGTATTAGAGCGCATTAGCACGTTAACTTGTTGTGCGCTATACACTCGCGCACAGCTCTTTTTTCTTCTTTTCTTTTCATTCATTCTCTGCCCGACCGTTGTTGGTTTTGCAGTGGTAGTGCAGACAAATGGCGATTGTTTCGCTGCTGCTGCTGTTGCTGTTGTCCTCACATTCACACTCACACTTTGTGCGCCTCAATCGAGTTAGTTAGACACGGTTGAAGTGCTGATGAAAAGGCCAATTCAACTGCCTCTGCAGCACTGGCAATGCACTGAATGTGCCCTGTGTGCAGTTGTTGCAATGAATTGCTCCTGATTGGAGCCTTAATCAAATAAGCGGCCACTCAGACAGACACACAGACTGGCTGACTGCTGAACAATCTAATTTGGCCCCCGTGAACAACTGTGCCGCTGTTTCTGGCTGGTGACCCCCTCCCTCCCTGGCCTTTCCCCTGGCCTGCTGCTAATGGCAGCCATCATTAGCATCAGCAGCATCAGCAGTGGCACTCGCTGAACGATGGAGCAATCATCAGGCACCACCACCACCACCACCGCTCTGAATTGACTTGCAAGTGTGTCTCTA
>NW_016192488.1:0-3422 GCF_001687245.7 Rhagoletis zephyria | reverse complement strand
GTTTATGACTACTTTGCAGGGGCAAATGCAGGCAACTTGTGGGAATTGAGCTAAATAAATTGGGAAGCTCAATAATTTATTTGTAATCAAGCACATAATGGCAATGCATAATATAGGGCAAGAAATTAGTTCGCTGAAATGAAGCAAAAGCAAACTTTTTCATGCAAAAATTGTATGAAAATAACTTTTAATTTCAAATCACTTTTCTTTACTGTGAAACAAAACTTTTTCTGAGCCATTAAATTTATGCTTGGAAACAGCTTTTTAAAATACTGTTTTTCAATTTCACTTAAAATACTCGCGAGCTAAATTTATTGCTCCGCAGTTTACTTGAGGACACTCATTATTTATCGAGTTATCGTAATGCTTGGAGTTCATTCAACTTATCGAGTTATCAATACTTATTTAGCACAAAAAGCTAAGTAATCAGGCGCTCCTCCACTTTCCAACACTTAAAGCCACTTGAGTATAAACAAACGACTCCTTCAGCTTTTGTTATATAACACTAGTTCAATACCCAAGTCAACTCATCAGTTCGAACTGTATTTTTAGCAAAGAAAAAAAATCGTAAAAAGAATAAATTTCTAAACCCTTTGAATGTAACGTAAAGCCTCGTGCCACTGCCCTCTTTTAACTATGTACCTCATCACACACGTGTGTGCGTATGTATGTGCATACATCACTTCAACGCCCTCATAATAAGCAATAGACGTTATAATTTTTCCGATTGCCTCATCCGCTGCAGCTGCAGTTGCAGCTACATATACATATGTACTACATATTGCCCCGGCATACATACATTTACACATTACATTCTCTCTGTTAGCTTTTTCATTTGCATTTGCATTTCCATTTTGTNAAAATTGATGGAACAATAGATGTGTAGGAGGCGGCAGTGGCGGCGTCGGCGGCCCCACTTTGTAGACAACAACAACAACCATTCTGGAGTTGGAAAATATGCCAACAACAATAAAAACGTGTGACGCCTGATGCGCGACGCACAATGCGTTCGCTGCAACAATGCGATCATTATTTATTATTTGCCCCAACGTTGCGCGGTACACATTGGCAGGGCGCTTGTTTGTTGTTGTTGTACTGGTGTATGCATTAATATATACTAATCCATAACCCAGCCAAAAATCTGGCATAGCTTCTTGTTGTAAAGTGTTCACCTAAGAAACGAGTGTGGAATTGATGAGAGAAATTGGCAAGCGCTTCCACTTTGCTTCTAGGATACATTACAAAGCAATGCCTTCTAGAAGCGATAGCGGAAGCGCTCACCAACTTTTCTTTCAATTACGCATTCACTTCTAAGGTAATGGTGTTTTTTTTGCTGGGTAGCGTCTCTCTATGTGTGTGTCTGTGTGTGTGTGCGTGTGTGTCTGCGTTGCTTGCACGCTTTTATTGTTTGAGTGGCGCGGAAATTACCAACAACAACAACGTACAACAAAAATGCAGATATTTTATAAAAATTGCCACAACAAACACCCTATTATATTATCAGAGGCATAGAGACAGCCGCTGTTGTTCCCAAAAGTAGGCAATGCCACAATTCAATGCGAATGCAATCAAACAGCTTAACGTTGCGGAACGAAATGAGCACTTTCCGTTCGCTCACATTCATTTGTTTTTTTTTTTTTTGTTTTTTATGATTATTCTACTCATAATTTTTCTACAATATTGGCATTTGTTTTTGTTGTTTTTGGTTTATTGCCCAGCTTGGTCTATGGTGTTTGCATGTAAGCGACGCATAGGCCTGTCATTTTCTTAATTAGGCGGAATGCTAGAAGCAATCACTTGCGTTGTTGTTTTTATTTTTTATTTTTTACTGAATCTATGATTGACACTTTAGCGGTGATGTGTTGAGTAGCTAAGAGGCAAATGCGTTAGCATAATGGCTCACTGTTACCGTAGATATCCATCAAGCGAAGGACGTTAGAAAGAATTACAAGCGTTTCTTGTATAACATTTTCATGGCCGCAACTTGCAAGTGTCAGAAGGCAAATTTTTAGAGAGTAAAGGTACAAGCAGAGGCTGATAAAATGATTTATAATTTTACTAGTCTTCAACGAGGTTTCGGCTTTTCCACGCCTTTCAAAAGTTGTGTACTTTTCAAAACCAATAGCCATTTTTTGATATCAAGAGCACATAATAAGCTCTGGGAGGACGCCTATAAAATGTACAGCAGTGGTATTCTGGAAATGTCAAAGTTATTAACAGGTGCGCGTAGAAATATGTCAAGCATTCAGATGAACTTACAAACCAACTCCAATAAATATCATCTAATCCTTTCTTGTCGCACACGAAGTGTGGAAGTACAATTTGCTGCAAAGCAATCAAATTTTAATTTTTTTTACTTTTTTTTGGTTTTAAATTTTCGATCGAAATGAGAATAGCGACGTTGGTATGTGGAAACCTAACAACCGATAACAAACTCGATAACAAAATCGATATATAATCGGTAAAATATCGATAACAAAATCGACGACAAATTCGATAAAAAATTCGATAGCAAAATCGATAATAATATTGGTAGCGAACTCTATTAGAAAATCGATGAAAATACCGATAAAAATATCGATAAAAATATCGATGACAAATCGATACAAATATCTATAACAAAATCGATAAAAATATCGATAACAAAATCGATAAAAATATCGATAACAAAATATATAAATAATCGATTAAAAACTCGATAGCAACAATCGATTAGAAAATCGATAAAAACATCGATAAAAATATCGACAACGAAATTGATAAATAATCGATAACAAAATCGGTAAATAATCGATAACAAAATCGATAAAATATCGATAACNTATAAATAATCGATTAAAAACTCGATAGCAACAATCGATTAGAAAATCGATAAAAACATCGATAAAAATATCGACAACGAAATTGATAAATAATCGATAACAAAATCGGTAAATAATCGATAACAAAATCGATAAAATATCGATAACAAAATCGATAAAATATCGACAACAACTTCGATAAAAATTTCAATAGCAAAATCCATTATAATATTGGGAGCAAAATGGATTAAAAAATCGATGAAAATATCGATAAATAAATCGATAAAAATATCTACAAAAAAAATCGATAAAAATATCGGTAGCAAAATCGATAAAAATATCGATAACCAAATCGAAAAATAATCGAAGTCAAAATCGATAACAACAATCGATTAAAAAATCGATAACAACAATCGATTAGAAAATCGATAAAAATATCGACAACAAAATTGATAAATAATCGATAACAAAATCGATAAATAGTCGATAACAATATCTTTGTTTTTGTTTTGTTTTGTTTTTATTTTGTTTTTATTTTTACTTTGCCTTTTGCCTTTATATTTTACTTTATCTATGTACGCACTCACCTTTACTTTCATTCTTGTATTGGTCTTTTTTTTT
>NW_016192487.1:0-3422 GCF_001687245.7 Rhagoletis zephyria | reverse complement strand
ATTTCAAGATTTGCACGATTTATAAGAAAAGCGTTCGCCTTTAATATAGAAACTTGGGGTATAGGATTGNGGCACTATGGATTTTTTATTAGTCCGTGTTTCTTTTCGAAGCGCAATACAGAGTAGACGAACAGTTCCAGGTATTTCAAGATTTGCACGATTTATAAGAAAAGCGTTCGCCTTTAATATAGAAACTTGGGGTATAGGATTGTAATGTGGTATAGTCGGCTATCTTCAATTTTAGCAATATTTCAACGCCTGTTATCACCTTAACATTTGCTCACTTAACTAAAAAAAAAAAACAAATAAAAGTTGGGATGCGGAGTGCTGGAACAAGTGCAGTATAGCTACGGAGAGGTGAAAATGTTGTTGTTGTAGCGGCTACAACAACACCGCCCAGGACGGTTGGTATCTCAGTCGTTGTCAAAACGCATCAATTACAGGTGATAGCGATAGAAGCTATGCTTCTTCTTATGAGCACGCTTGTGTCAAATTATCGTCTGTTTTGCTTTATTTACATATCCGCGTATACATACACATATACGTATATATATACCCTGCAAACAAATGCTCCCGAAATCTTTAAGAGTGTCGAAATTTGTTACGATTCTTTTAGAAATCTGTAAAGAAAAACATATGAAGCGGTTGACAAGAACTAGTAAAGAAATTTCTGTATGATTTCTTAAAGAAAATTCTTAAAAAAATTGTGAAACCTTTCAGAATTCTATGAAATTCTGGTATGCAGGGTATACATATAACCACGAATATGGATAGATAAAGAAGATGTTGATGACACAAGGAGTTCATACCAACGGTAAATGTTTTTGTACGATTGCTACAACCTGTAGTTGTTGAATCATGGTCGTTGTCCTCAAGTTCCACTAACGGCAGCCCTAGGAAGCGTGCAGCTTCTGTGGGGTTGGTCCACAGGGACAAGGTCGTTAGGGTTGTCGGGTTTTCCGGGCATGCGAAGAGATGTTTCGAGTCATGTGGGGTCTCTCCGCANTGTAACAGCATACAACTTCCCCAAAGAGTTTTTGGGGAGTGTAGCTGGAGTGACAGTCCTTGGCCAGATATAAATCTGGGTCGTTCCGGTTACGTAGACCCGACTGTCGTGGGAACGACGTGAAAATGTTCCTAAAAACCGGTTCAAATATAAAAAACCAAAAGCGTTTGCTTTCCATTACATCAGTTTTTGGGTGTTTTCGCATAACGATCACTAGTTTTGTCATTGTTTTTTGGGGGATGTTGAGAAACGTATATATGTACATTATTTATCACTTTTCACGTTACTAGTAGGTATTTAACTAATTCCTAACTAATATATTACTATTATTATTTATGATATATTGTAGGGACTTTATTATGTGTAATGTAACATTGTTATAAGTTACTTTGGTAAAAGTGCTCTTTAGCGGAACCAGGCGTCCTACACCTTTTTGCGTAGGCGGCCTTCGGCCGCACTTAGGGATTATAGCCCTCAGGCAGTAGAATTCTCCTTTCTGTGTTGCCAAAGAAGGGGGGCTGAACACCTTTTGCAGAGAACAACTTTAATTTACTCCATTTATTTGCATCAAATTCATCAAAACATGGTACGAAAAGTGCAAAGTGCAAGTGTTTTTTGCGAATAACTCTCAAATTAATTAAAAATCTTAATTCACCCCCCTCTCCCCCCGGATTGTTATTGTTCGCGTTAAAACGCGTCGATTGATACCACTCTCGATTTGTTCCGTCCATTTTGACCTGGTTCCCGTAAAGTGCACTACTACCGTTACTTTACCATGGTAGATTTCAGCATGGGTGTTTTAACCCGCATCCATAGGAAATTTTTTGTAACACATAATACGTTGTGCATCAATTTGTATTGTAATTGTAATTGTATTGTAATTTATTGCAGTCATATGAAACAGACGTTCCTTACAGACTAGAGATAAAAATTTAGCTACTTAGACGATACGTGTAAAACATAAAGCACTCTACAGTTTCGGGATCAACGATAAAATAAATAAACTTTTTGGAAGAGAGAAATCCAGTTTGATAGAATTCGAGATCGTGTTGAATTCGTTTAAAGCCCTTGTAATAGGAGCATTTCTGGCATACTTCGTTTTACAATTTCCACCATAAAACGGCAGAGGATTGCGAATATTCCTTAGAGGAACATTGAAGTTGACCTGCTCTAGGAGCGTAGGGCAATCGATCACACCATTTATTAAGTTAAAAGTAAAAGTTAGAGATAGCAAAGATCTTCTGGCTTCCAGGGATTTCAGGCTTATTAATAGCAAACGAGACGTATACAATGGAATAGGCTCGCTGAAGTTAAGATTTCTGAGGGCAAATTTAAGAAAAACATTTTGAACCCTTTCAATCCTATTAATTAGGTTTGAGTGGTATGGCCTCCAGATAAAAGAAGCATATTCTAACTTAGAACGAACAAAAGATGTGTATAACAACTTAAGTGTATAGAGGTCAGAGAACATTGAGCTCTGACGCCTGAGAAAACCAAGTACAGCGTAAGATTTAGAAATGATGTGACTGATATGACTGTTAAAAGACCAATTAGAGCTGAAAATTACACCAAGGTCTTTGATTTCTTGAACTTTTTGAAGTTGAGTTTGAGAGATAACATAAGACGTCGAAAGAATACTGTGACTTTTGGAAAAAGTAACTTGAAAACATTTTTTAATATTAAGAGAAAGGCGAGAGCTGAGACACCAGCTGTGTAGAATATTAATCTCGGACTGAAGTCTAAGCGCATCATGCGAATTTTCAATCACAGTAAAAATTTTTAAATCGTCAGCATACAGCAAAAATTTAGCAAATGAAAAACAAGAACTCACATCATTTACAAATAATACAAAGAGTAAGGGACCTAAAATGCTACCTCGAGGAACCCCCGATGAGCCAATGAAAGATTCCGAAGAATAACCATTAACAGAGACTACACAGCGCCTATCCGAAAAATAAGATTTGAGCCATTGCAAAAATACTGAGTGGAAACCCAGTGAGGCTAGCTTACTGACCAACAAACTGTGCGAAACTCTATCAAATGCTTTGGCAAGATCAGTGTAAATGCAGTCGACTTGGAAACCGTTCGAGATAGCTGCAATACAATACTCACTAAAGACGCCTAGATTAGTAACCGTAGATCGGTTGGGGACGAAACCATGTTGATTGGGTGAGACTAGACTTTTTGTTGCGAAATACATTTTCTCCTTGACGATAACTTCAAAAAGTTTGAAAATGTTGAAAGTTTCAAAATGGGTCTGTAATTACAGACATCACTTTTGCTGCCACTTTTAAGAATAGGGGTAATTGAAGACAATTTCAATTCATCATAAAAAATACCGGAGGCTAGAGACCTATTGAAAATAATTTATAAAGGAGAGATCAAAGCAGGACACTTCTTTATAAAGTTTGAAGAG
>NW_016192486.1:0-3422 GCF_001687245.7 Rhagoletis zephyria | reverse complement strand
AAAAATATTAAAAATAAAAAATGTTAACAAGCCACAATAAAATTGACAATTAATAATCTCGTTCTTCAAAAAACCGAAGGCACAAAGCGACACCATAGAAGAAAATCTCGACGGTAAGTNAATAATCTCGTTCTTCAAAAAACCGAAGGCACAAAGCGACACCATAGAAGAAAATCTCGACGGTAAGTAGCGTGATGTGCATACTTACGTGTTAATGTATTACGTGTTAATTACGTGTGTATTACGTGCTAATGTATTACGTGTTAATTACGTGTTAATGTATATCAATTTCTACACAAATTTGCATTAATTTTGTATAAAATAATGAATGCTTATTTTTCACTTAACTGCGAACACAGCTGCGTGCTAATTCAATGCATATCCTATGCATATCCTATATGATAAGCGTTCTGTCAGGGATATTTTGCAATCAAAGCACATGCAATATTATTGCTCAAAGTTCGAATTTTCATGTATTTCATAGTGAGTGCCACAGCGATCACCTAGGAATGATAATGAATTGGATAACTTCTAAATTAAAGACAAAAATTAATAAAAGGAATGATTTCAGTTTAAAGTGATAATCAGATATGTCTTACTTCTATAAGTGCTTGTTCAGTACTAATTTCAAAAATGCATACAACTTTTGAATTTACTACTGTCTTCATACAAACCTGAACAGATGTGATAAAAACAGTATTCTACATCAGTGATTTGCAACCTTGTGTGTCTTTTTTCAGAAGAGCATATTCACAGATACGGAAATAATGACGATAGCAACCGCAGTTCGCATCTGGATCGAATAATTCTGCTCCGAATGATCGCGAAAAAGGTGGGTACATTGTTTTACAATTATACGCAGATATCATATTTCGTACAGTTTTTACTAAAATGATGTGAACTTATGATTTGTTTTCGCAGATGAGGATGCAATATTACCTTCAGTTATTGATGACGGCCAATCAGAAAAATGTAACCAAGACAGCGATCAAGACATTGTTGCGACTCTATGGCAAGCTAACCAATTCGATATTGGAAAAGCAAATCGTGATTCTCTGGATGATGTTACCAAAAAATATATACTCACGTCGCTTTTACTTCCGAAACTGCCTCACAGGTTTCCCGTTACAGCAGGCAAATCAGGTAATAGAAGTTTCCAACCGACATGGATCACTGAAGATGGCTTTGATTTTTTGGCTTACTCAACGAGTGAAGATGGGGTCTATTGCAAAAAATGCTGGTTATTCTATCATGAAGGAGTTGGTAAAGGATATCATCAAAATCCAGGTAAATTAGTCACCACTAGTTGTCGGGATTGGAAGAAAGCCATCGAATTATTCAAAAAGCACAAGAATATGGAATATCATGAAGTATGCGATACACGAGCCACATCATTTCTCAATGTAGCGTCTGGTAAGCAGCTTGATATTTTGTCACAATTAGATATTCAACGTGCCAACGAGAAAGAAGAGAACAGGGCAGCTTTAAGACCAATTATTGAGACAGTGCTATTTTGCGGAGAGCAGGAATTACCTTTAAGAGGAGATAATGATAGCGGTGCTTTCTCTTTAGAACGGCCTGAAAAAAAAGATGGAAAGTTTCGGGCTCTTTTACGTTTTAGAATCAATTCGGGAGATAAGGAATTAAAAAAGCACATCACAAACAGTGCAAAAAACGCTACTTATTTAAGCCCTCAAATGCAAAATGAAATTATACAAACAGCTTCCGATATAGTTACTGAAAAAATTATAAACAAAGTTTACAACACTGACTGCTTCAGTATTCTTGGAGATGAAACAATGGATGTTTCTGGCACTGAGCAACTATCGATATGTCTGCGGTATGTTGATTTTACAAAGGACTCGTCCACTCCAGTATTAAGAGAAGATTTTGTTGGTTTTGTCCCCATAGATGATCAATGTTCCGTGAATCTTAGTAACGTTATTCTGCAGCGATGTGAGGAGCTTAAACTTGACATGAATAAGTGTGTCGGACAAGGATACGATGGAGCCGCAAATATGGCAGGTCGTTTGAGTGGAGTTCAGAAAAGAATCAAAAACCAGTATCATAACGCAAGATATTATCACTGTGCAAGTCACCGTTTGAATCTTGCTGTTGCGAATGCAATGTCGATGCCTGTGATCCGTAACTGTCATGGAGTTGTTGGTCAAATTATAAATTTATTTAGAAACACTTCAAACGCAAACAAGATCTTCCAGAAAAGCGTTCAAAAGTATGCTCCGGACAGTAAAAAAAAGCGACTGCTCCGCCTTTGTGAAACTAGATTTATTGAAAGACATGAGAGTATAATCTCATTCATGGAACTTTTCGAATGCATTGCCATCAGTCTGGAGGAAATAGCTGGCAAAACATGGTCTGTATCTTCTACAGCATCTGCTCTTATTGCTGCGATTCAAAAAAGTGACTTTATCGTGGGCCTTTTGGTATGTGAAAAACTGCTAAGTTTAACTCTACCACTGTCAGTATTTCTGCAGGAAAAGTCTTTGGATTTCATCTCCGCTATAAATCGCACGAAAGAAATAATACAGTCGTTGCGGGACATTAGAGAATCTGCTGATGATTTCTTTGGACAAATCTTCTCTTCCGCATCAAACCTAGCTAAAGACTTTTTTGACAGCGAAATCCGTGCTCCAAGATTTGTATCACGTCAAACAAACCGTGCCAATCCGCAAACTGCATCGAGCGAAGCTTACTTCAGAATTACAGTATTCCTTCCGTGCATTGACTCCTTAGTTGAAAATTTTACGGAACGATTCCTCGAAAACGAAGATGTTTTACCGACCTTCCAACTTCTCCTCCCAGGATTTGCTGATGTAAGTAAAGCAGATGAGCTAGACAACTTAGCATCATACTTTGAAGATCAGATGTCGTCAACGGCAGTGAAAGCAGAATATAGGTTGTGGAGCGCAAAAGTATCGTCAATTGACAAATCATCCGAGGTTTTGAAACTGTTGGAGTATTGCGAAGGAAATTATTTCCGCGGTATGAAACTTCTTCTCACCATTTTAGCCACTCTGCCAGTGACAAAGGCTAGCGTAGAACGATCATTCTCCACCATGAAAAGGATCAGAACTTTACCTCGAAGTGTAATGGGTCATGAGAGATTAAGTTCTCTCGCTATGATCTCCATTCACTGGGATATTGCTGTCGATCCTGACCACGTCATAGATATCTTATCGAAGAAAAAAGCTAGAAGACTACTTCTCTGATAAGATTAGTTATTGGAAAAGAGAAAAATTATATTAACATTTGTACCTCGTTATACCTACACACATGAAAATAAATTGAAATAGCTTCAGAGTAATCTTATACATTTAATTTATGGTCATATTCATTTCCAATGTTCTGAACATATATAAACACCCGCACCTTCCACTAAAACAACAAGTGCTTCCCTCCCC
>NW_016192485.1:0-3423 GCF_001687245.7 Rhagoletis zephyria | reverse complement strand
AAATTATGAGAACGTTAACTGAGAATTCTGACAGTACAACGGAACCACACACGGTCAAAAATTTGGGTTTAATTTTTAAACCGCGCTGGGACAACTGCCTTTTTTAAACTTTTATAGTCTACTTTTTAAACCAGTCAATAGTTTTACGCAATTTTTAATATATTCTGGTTTAAATTTTAGCCCAAAAAGTTCGTGGTTTTAAAATCAAACCAAAATGTTTTAATTCTAGTTTCTAGGTTTCATATATAGAAAATTTGGTTTAAAATCTAAACCGAAATAGAATATGTTTGCACATTCGCNTGATACAATTGGTTGCTACCAAGCAAGGCTGTCCGGGTTCAATCCCAACCAGACGGAGCATGAAATTTAAGATTTTTTTTTTTTATTCTTAATTATGAAAATGTTTGGGTTTAACATTTAAACCGAATTGTTTAAATTCTAAACCCAACATATGTGCTCTCTTTTTTTTAAACTTGGAAGGTTTGTATTTGAAACTGAATTTAGTTTGGTCATATATGTAGTCCAAAAAGTTTAAAATTAAAACCGAAATTTTTAACCGTGCAAATTGCGGATACACCTTTGTTACCTTCAGACAACTTTGAGCTGTTTTCAGGCCTTCTTAAACAACCTACTTTTGTGAGCAGAACTGATAAAGCTATTCAGAGCTGTGGCGATATGAAAATATTTAGGTATATTTTCTACGGACTTCGATATAATTAATTGGTGGGAGGTACACAATTGCGAAATGCCGCTGCTGCATAAACTCAGTCGTAGAGTAATAGCCACTCCTTCAACTAGCGCATCGTCAGAAATCTGCTGGAAATGTTATTTCTGACAAAAGATGCAGTTAGGAAACCAATAAAATTAACAAAAATTTTATTTACAAATGTTTTTTCTTTGATACTTTCATTACAGCAGTTATGCCATGCACTCATTTTTCAAATCAAGCACTTGTTATTTGAATCGAGCACTTGATAGTGTAAATTACTCACTCAACCGACAATAGGTTCATTCCTTATCTTTTTGGACTAAAATCTGAAAAGTGTCAAAATGCCAGAGCGTAAGCAAAATGCGCTCACTAAAAGAGAATAACAGGAATAGTAAAGGAACGCAAAAAACCAAATTTTTAGTCCAAAGAATGGCAACAACAAAGCTAACGTCAAATAAGAATGGAAATGTATTTACAAAACACATTCACACAAGCACAATAAACACTTACTATATCAATTATTTTTTGCCACCTTCCAATTTCAATTCACTTTTTTTACTTTTTAGATTATTCTCCCTTTTTGCCTATTCTTTAATTTCCGTTAATTTAAATTTAGTTGAGTTTGACACTTTTCAGGATTTTGCCAGAAAAAATTCTTCTGACTAAATCTGACTACTTCGGACTGATGAGAGTCACTCTCACTGGGTGTTGCTCTCTCATTTTAGCTGTCATTTCCGAGTTAAGGAACGCTATTTGGACTAAATCTGACTACTTCGGACTTTTTCTGACTATTTCTGGGAGATAAGGAACGCTCCTAATGTTTTTTCAATGCTATCGCACGTTTTGTTTGGAAATAAATGAGTGCGAGTGTGTGCAGATGTGAAAAGAAAGCGAGTGACTTAAAATGTAATTTGAATATATCCATGCAGCTCTCTGGACTCATGCTTACGACGTAATACCGAAGTACTGCACATTAAAACTGATATGTATATCTCAAGAAAGAAAAATCGAATCCCAACAAACGAAAATCATGCCCTAAGTAGAAATGAGCAAAAAAAATTTTGTTTTCATTATATAACCTCAAATATCGCCTAAAACCGTAATTTTGGCACTTTGAGGTTAGCATATCTCAAAATTCTAGTGCTAGAGCAATTGTGCGGCCAGATTTGGATTCAGCACCAAGAAACGATGTGTTTTAGTCAGGTGGTACAAAAATAAAAATTTTTACAAATAATTACAAAAGAAAACAAGAAATACTTAACTTACTCGCATATCTACTAGCATTTTCAACGCGAATAGAATTGAACAAGGTGAATTTGCAAGTGCCACAGCTTTAAATATTTAAAAATTATTCAGATTTTAACTATATCGGAGTAATTTTAGTTCAGAAGAAAAGCACTAAAAAGGCACTAGGCACTAACAATTTTTTTTTTGGCGTTTTAATTTTCAAAAAGCACTAAATCTAGTGCTTAAAGCACCAAGTTGGCCACTATGCCTGTTAGTAATTTAACTATAAAAATTGTACCAAGCATTTGCCTGCGGCTGGAAAGTGTAGGAAGATTAATAAGTTTTAATCGGCTCGTGTAAGGTGGAGGTTATATTGAGAATCCCAACGGAAATTTCTTAAAGCAAAAAGTAGGAATTGTTTTTGAATTGATTGTATATATATATATGGATGATATAATAGCTCTGATCTAATACTTGTAAAACGTGTACGTGTAAAATCCTGTAAAAATGTCAAAAAGAAAAATCCCTCTCTGAAGTGAGAGTAAAAAGCAGGGACGTGAACCGGTTTTGAACCGGAAAACCGCTCTTTTCTATTAATTAACTGAACCATTAACCGAACCGAAATTTTCCACAAATGTTNTTCGTTTCAACCAATTTTCAATAGATAAATGTACCCACTTTTTTTCTTTTTGGTAAACATGGTAATACCCATCATGTTTGTTTACCATGCGACAATATCAAATGTAAAGGCAACCCATCTCATTTGACAGACCTTTGACTCTTGCGCGTTGTTGCACTTGACACTTGGCACTTAAACTTGTTTTGTTTTTCGAACCGTTGAACCGAACCGAATCCCCGGTTCAAAGGCCAAAAAAACCGCTTTGACAAACCAATCCAAAAGTGCAAAAACGGTTCGAACCGCTGAACCGAACCAAACAAATTTTTCATCCGGTTCACGTCCCTGGTAAAAAGTGAACAACAGCAAAAAGTGCGGGCATAAAAAAAGCATCGGGTAAAATCTTGCAACTTCATTCTCTTCACAACTCTCCAAAAATCGGTCTCAAGTACATNAAAAGTGAACAACAGCAAAAAGTGCGGGCATAAAAAAAGCATCGGGTAAAATCTTGCAACTTCATTCTCTTCACAACTCTCCAAAAATCGGTCTCAAGTACATGGTTTTGGAGTACGGGCATCGGCGTAACCAGAATAAAATTTAGGGGGGGGCGGCTCGACCCTATTAAGCTGGCATTTCATGGTACTTTTTTTATATATATATAAGGAAAATTTGAAAGTTAGGGGGGGAGGGGCTCCAGCACGCCCCTGCCCCTACCTGGCTACGCCCATGAGTACGGGATCATTTTTCTTGAAACTTCCTACAAGTTCGGGTAAAAACCTCTAAGTTCTTTGAGTACTGGATTAGAACTAATAGAAGATTGCGCAAAGAGAAGACGAGAGTAAGAGGAAATGCCGCACAAATGAATTTAGCT
>NW_016192483.1:0-3423 GCF_001687245.7 Rhagoletis zephyria | reverse complement strand
CACAAAGGTACTTGTTGAAATGTACATAAAATATGTATGTGAACGAATGCTAAGCATTGCTGTTGTTGAATTGGAAATATATTTACATATTAACAAGTAAAAAAAAATATATATATATGTATATCTCCATATATTTCTTGATCCAATGATCGGATCTAAACCAGATTAGTATGGCACTACCTTTCCGATTCAAAAAGAATTATCGAAATCGGTTGACGTGGCCCAAAGTAATGCGGAAACATAAATTAAACAAAAAAAAAATTATAATATTTCGACGAACTTATAACCTCGTCCTTTTTTGGAAGTCGGTTGAAAAGACACCTGCATTTTTAAAAAGAAATTGTGTTTTTTTTTTGTATACAATTGCTTTTGCGTTTATTCATGCGACCCATGATGACTCATATTAAACAGAAAGACGAAATTACATACGCGGTGTCCTTTGGTGGGCTTAAAATTTGCAAAAAAAATTGAAAGTCACAAAAAATCACTAAAACAGTTAACTTGGGTTAATAAAGTTCTTTATAAGTTGACTAATTCATGTTCGGGTTGAAGAAGAAACCTTTTGTAATCCGTTTCTTTTTTTCTGATTCACACCTTCTCATAATCAGCTTCACTTTCTACAAAATCTATAATACTCGAAACTCCACATTCATTATAGTGTCGGCTTCATTTCGTCTTTTTGTAGTGAATATATTTACCATTTTTCCCATTTTGTTCAAACTAAATATTTGTTCTCATGTGCGGTGCATTTGAGTGATAACTAAGTATGTGAATGGGAAAAGCTTGATTTCCCTTATCCAGTCTTTACTTTTTATTTCAAATTTCTTAAGAACGGTCGCTGAAATTTCATTGTATACATATTAACATACATGGTACAAAGATAGTAAGAGCAGGAACATTTTTCTGAAGTAGAAATACTTAAATCAATCTAGTCGATTTCTTTTAGTTCCTAATCCATTCTGAAGCTACATACAGGCATAGATGTATTTAAGTGTATTTCAATGCTGCCAACTACTTACTTAGCTGTAACTTACTTAGCAATATCGCTCCATTTAACAAATGGTGTGATAATTAACTGTGTGCTGCTTATCATCATTACTCATTGTCAATTTCGCTTTTTTCGACTGCTTTTAGCGGCAACAGCTGAATTTCGAGACATTCGAATATTTATTGTGCTTCATTATCAAAGGAATTAAACAACATATAACTTAAGTAGTTAAGCAAAAATACATATGGCATTGTTGTAAATGATGTGCAATATGGCAATAATTAGGCAATTAATTAGCCCTGCGAAGCAATTAGAAGGTGTAGGCATGCTCACTGGGAGTTAAAAAAAAACTACGATGAATGTGCGATTTGAATGATTGCATAAATAAATATGTAGGCTAAACCGAATCTAGAATGGACGATGTAGTTAATAGAGCTCAAATGGTGCTACAACAATTTAGCTAAGGTAATTCAAAGTTGATTGAATAAAATATTACTCATACACGCCATGGCACACTTTTAGCGCTCTTTAACTTGCCTGAGTGCTTTTCTTAAGCCAATTTCAATTTTCAACTAGCATGAAGTGCCTTTTTTTCTTTTCTATCAAGACAAATGTTTAAATAAATCACGAAAATCCAGAAAAAAATTTAAATAGCGAAAATTGCCAATAGATTCCGAAAAATAACGCCAAAAATTCACAACTTCTGAAAAATTAATTTCCATAATTTCTTGTATTGATATTTAAAACTTGTTAACGAGTATCCTGTCATTATTGATCTTCCTAATTAACATCCAAAACTTTTTATTCAAAATGATATTTTATATCTGAGCTACGAAAAATCGACACAAAATTAAAAAAAATCCAAATTTTAGATGCTTTTGTTTAACTGCAGTCGCTGTACTGCCCGTTAGTTTACTGTCTGCAGAGTGCAGCACTTGCATACCTAAGTATGTATGTACAATGTAATATATGTATGTACATTAGGCTGTGTCGATTTTGTATGGGGGAAAATAAAGGCCTTTTGCTTGTATTGTAATAGTAATAATATGTTGTTCTAGGACTAGGAAAATAATAATCGGTCACAAAATATTAAAATAAAGCTTATCTTTAGTACGCGCGATTGATGCAAAGGATTCACATTTTTGAAAAATTAACTTTGGCTGCTAATATCAAGGGAATACGTTAACCGATTGAAAGGAATGATATATCAAATTAAAGGTAATACAATTTAATATCTCGCATTCATATGTAATTTCCCCACAAAATTTTTAATTGTCGATATAAATTGAAATAACTTGCAAAAATTAATCTTTTCTCATACATAAATATTTTCTGTGTCTTGTTAAGTCAGTAACTAAATGAATAGATACAACAAATGGTCTGAATACTATTTAAAATTTTTTTTTTTTGGTTTTTATATGTATGCCTATATAGTATTTAAAGAACCATAGGTGCAGTCAATCCCCGATTAGTGGGCTGTTTCCAGCTCTCAAGTAAATTGAAAAATTCATTAAAAATTGACGCATAAGAAATGGAAAAGAAATTTTATTTTACAAAAAAAAAAAAAAAATTCTCGTATACATACATATATATTTCTTCAAGAAAATTTACAGCAAAAGATAAGTGTTTTTTCAAGCAACAGAAATAAGTAATGCAAAACATTTCTGGTGATTTTTCTTGAGAGCTGGATTCTACGGCTCTATTCTGTATCAGTGACAAATCCTTGTCACAGTATTTTTTACGATGGAATTCCTTTATATTACAAAAAACAAACAAATTTAGTAAAATTAAACAATTTGAACAAAAATAAGAGTTTTAATTATAAAAGTCTATTTCTACCTAATAAGCATAGACAAAAGTATATAAAACTATTATTTCCTTATTTTTTTGGATTCGAAGCTTGTTTTCATGAACCGAATTTTCCTACGGTGACAGAAAATATAGCTTTGCGAATTAAAGCCGCCGAAAATGTTATGCAAACGCGAGTCAATTTGTAAAAACGAAGGGTATATTCAGAATCAGTGCCTTAAACACACCCTAGAAATACGAATACTGTTCTTTGCTTCTTTCGTCTGTAAACCAGCGAGATAATCACTACAATAATATATATGTATGTTGAAAAAAGGTAATTTGAAGAGAAACTCTGAACTATAGGACTGCCACAACAGCTTCTCGTTCATTTGGGTTTCCGGATTCGGAGCCTTGAATTTGCAACAAAGATTCATCTTATCCGACCAGTGTGCTTTGTTACACTTGGTGATCGATGTGTGTGCTCTTGCACTTTAGATAGAAAGATAATATTTTACAGGCGTATAATTGAGCTCATAAAACAACATATTTTCACTATTAAAAAAGGATTAAATGAAAGTAAAAATTGCGAGCCGCACTAATATACATAACGGGTGATTTTTTTGAGGTTAGGATTTTCATGCATT
>NW_016192482.1:0-3423 GCF_001687245.7 Rhagoletis zephyria | reverse complement strand
ATTAAAAATAATAGTGTTAATATATGTGAAAATGTAACCGATTTTAATTTTTTATTTTTTTTTTCAAATGCAAACTAGGCATCTAGAAGAGTAAAAAAAGCTAAAAATAAAAGTAATAATTTTTTACGCTACCGGCCGCTTTTCTATGCTTGCTATTTGGAAAAAAAGTTAGAAGAGCTTAAAAATTTGTTAATAAATAAAAAATAGATTAAAAAAATGTTTATATTTTATAATTTGGGTTTTAAGTGATTTGAAAGTTTGGCATGTGAGTAATATTTCAGATTTATGATTAATTTTAAGTAAAACGGTTACACGCAGTGACATTAACCCGTGAAAGTAACTGAAATTAACCCACACGACCTTTACATATGTATAAAAATAGCAATAATTTTCAAAGGTATCAGCTCCGTTCCATATGGGTATTTAGGAACAAATAATTTTTACAATTATACATATGGACATACCGCCAGCTTAGAGTTAAAATTTGCTATGCCCACTTTAAAAAAAAAAATACATTTTGAATCGAGAAGCAATAACTGTTTTATGCTAACCATTTCTATGCAGTGATACGCAATCTTTTCATCAATGTTGGTATATGCAAATTTTTTTTTAAAGAAAATCCGTTCGAAAGGTTTTTTCTCTCCTCAAAAATTTGAAAAAAAACTGCAATTATCAATTTTTCACTCCAAGCTAGCGATATGTTTATATGTACATACACATCGTCGATGTTTTTGCAAAACCGCCTAAATCGCTGTTGTGGCAAAAATGAGATTTTGTAACCCTGAACTCCAGGCATCGAGATTTATGCATACAAATCTTAAAATCGTTATTTTTGTAAAATAATAGACAAGCCTTGATAGTTAAAAATAACTGCTTGATAAAGTTTTGAATTTGCTAATTCACATCATTAAAAAAAAAATTTATGGAAACTATCCTGCAAATTCGAAAACTAGTATTTTTTTAGCTATTCAAAAGCGAAGCTAAAGAAGTAACCCATAAGGGAAATGCGCGCTCAACTAGTTAAATTTAAAATTTCAAAAGGAAAAAAAAAAATACAAATACGCGACTAAAGCGAAAAGTTAACAATTTCAGCTTTTTTATTCATTATAATTCGTTCTCGACAAGACCGTCCCTACTTCTGATACAAATCCTCACTTCTCCTTTGCTCGAACACTTCTCCTTTAGTGAATGTTGTTCTTTACGGCAAGAGGCATGTCCTCCATTCATTCGAGTAAACTGTTCTCCTCAGAGTTGAATGATACTAAGTAAATATGTATTCTAAATAAAAATAAATTGGGGGTGCTTAATTTTTTTTTTATAGGATGATTCAAAGGAGATGCATATCTTTGAAAGCAATTTTTTTTCTTCGACATATTGTCAAACTTTGTACAATGCGTAATAACGATATGCGCATTGCGTTATTTTTTCTGTCAACTTAACCGGCCATCTGAGGCAACAATCAGCCGTTGGTGCAGGAATTCGAAGAAATTGGATTCGTTTTCGTGCAGGGCGCTCGGCTGAAAATATTGCTGCTGTGGGACAAAGGGTGGACCAGATGGAAATGTTCTAAAGATTGTAGTGCATAAAAGAGTATTTAATTTTCAAAAATTTGTCGACTTTTTTGGGATATGTGTAGTCCAGCTCGAGCTATATACTTCCAAATGTAAACATATGAATACGACAGCAATTTCTATCGCTTACTTCAAACACATATTTATGGTTCTGCCTGAGGTTGAAGGTGAGAGGTATTTTTGCTTTTGATTAAGTAAAATAGCTGATATTGGAATTTAACATTTTATGATAAAATGCATATAAGCAACAGAAGTGAGTTGAATGAATCGTTTTCAAAAGTACGTTGACGCGTTAAAAAAGGCAGAAGAAGAAAAAACACGCATTATATTGCGTGGCTCGGTGAACAATTTATAGCGCAAACAGCACCTATTTTTAGCTAATCACTGAACAACTTATGATTCAAAACTATATATATTGAGTGAATCATATAAATGCAAATGGAAAGCAATAAGAATAGATCTAATATGTAGTACATATGTTTGCATGTGTAAATGTTTATGAGTAGACAATATCGCGACGTTGTGAGCCGCTAGCGCGTATATATTGTTAGTGTCCCATATGGTCTAGTGGCTAGGATATCTGGCTTTCACCCAGAAGGCCCGGGTTCGATTCCCGGTATGGGAAGTATTTTTTATCTTAATTTTTCTATTGGTACCGCGTTATCATAAATGTTTTCCTTCTTAAATTCTATGCTAAATAAAATATGCAGCACCATGCAATTAAAAAAAAAATCCATTACATATGAAAGAAAACAAACCAAAAAAAAGTGTCTGGTAGCGAGTTTTGCATGCATTGTGGAAATTTTAAAAAATGTACAAATACGAGTACTCAAATATGTTAAAGTAAGGCAAAAATAAAGGCAGTAAAATGTTGCATTATGTATAGCGAATGCCAGATATATGTAAGTACATATGTATATACATTACAAAACTTGCTAGTAGCGCATCCATGCCAACATAAGTTTTTTTTTTGAAAAAATTCAGTTTTCGCAAAGAAAGATGTACATTTTTTTTTTATGTGAAAGCTACTTGAAACGAATTTCTACCCTGTGTTCCTTATGCGCTTTTTTCTTTTCTTTTTTTACTCTTTTCGCAACTTTTCGCGCAAAGCCTGGCACATTTGTAGAATTTCGCAGCTATAGCACAAACCGCATTCAAACAAAACTGCAAAGTTATGCAATGTGCGCTGTACAAACTAACCAAAATAAAACTACACTACTACTTTATCAAAAAATAAAACTTACAATAATATAAGTGTATATTTTTTTTTTTTATATACATACATATATGTACATACATACAATTTGCATACGCACTTGCGTGCACATGTGCGGATGTATGTACACATATGTATTAACGATTTCAGTAGAGACTCTAAGAAGGGATTTGGTGTACGAAATAGTGGCGGCAAAGTTTATATACATAAGTACATAAAAATTAAAAGCTTTAAAATTAAATAATAAAATTGTTGTTTCTATTAAAAGGTATACATATGTCTGAGTAAAATACTCCTCGTCATCTACTAGGCAAGTAAGTATTCAGTTGGACAAAAATTAAATTATCGCTTCAACATACCCTGACTGCATTGTAGATCCAATTGAGCATATAAATATTTCATTAGACAACGCCGAGAGACGATCTCAGCATGTGAATCGTTGAGCACAGCGCCAGTGACACTCATGTGTTCGCCGCTCACGCATTTGGTGCCAGTGGACACGGAAATTACCTGCCAATTGGAAATTCGTAAAATTACTTTGAAATTATAAACGAAAATTTGTAAGACTGAACGCACTTTGGCTTCATTGAAATTCATATCTTCGGTCATTACAATGCCAGCCAAGACTTTGCGGCG
>NW_016192481.1:0-3423 GCF_001687245.7 Rhagoletis zephyria | reverse complement strand
GATTTACACACTGACAAGTAAGGGGTGGGGGGAGGGGCGACGGTATGAGTAGTTTAGTTACTGGAATATCGTTACGGACTTGACTTAAGAGCAACCACAAACGTGCCACAGCGCTTGTGGTTTGCCCCTAAGTGTACATATGTCCATACATACAAACTTGCACACAAATACATGCCAAAATACTCATTGTTGCATGTAGCAGATTAAGCGCGTAGCACACAAAAACACCGTGACTTCGTACACATTTGTTTGCTGGGGTTTTAGTCGTGCGACGCTTTGCCACAGCGACAAGATCAAGTAGGTAGGTACAAACAATTGGAGACAAATTTTTATGGGGGACTGACTACATGCGCAATTGACTTAGCATACATACGTACATAAAAATGTACGTGCATTAGGGTGGTCCAAAAAAATGTACGCAAATTTTTTATTTTGAAATTTAAAAATATTTAGACGTCGCTCCAGGTTTTCCATGTATGTATTTGACTGTTTGGGGTAATAAAAACAACTTTTGGTAGAAACGGTATAGAATTCATGAAAATCAATATTTTTCGATCGGAAAACCTTTGGTTCTCTTCAGTAGACTTCCAATAACAATATCCAATTGTTTATTTAAACAAATTTTTAATACTAAAGATTTTTTATTTATCCCCCTCCCATTGCATTTTCTGGGGTTTTGGCGCACCTATAAAATATAGTTACTTTACAAACAAGTTTAAATAAATAATTGAATATGCTTTTGAAGAAAAACAGAGTTTCCCGATATTGATTTTCAAGAATTTTATACCATTTCTACAAAAGTAGTTTTTCCCCGTATAAAATACATGGAAAACTTTGAGCGCTTTGAGCGACCTCTAAATACTTTTTGATTTCAAAATTAAAAAAGGGGTATAATTTTCTCGGTATACAACAATCTTAGGGGGTGAGAGCATAAAAATTCCGACTTTACTTTTTCACTTGCATTTTTGGCCCACTCTTATAAACATTCTATGTGCTACACTAGACAAACAAAAAATAAGTTCGCCGTACACCTCTAAAGTCTAAATAATTTTTGCAAGAAAATTTCGAAACAAATTTTTTTTAGCCCAACCTAGGATTCGCGTTTTTAAATAGTTCTACTGGAATTATCAAAATATGTACTTGCTGAGCTTTACTTAAATTATGCATATTAGGGTGGTGGGAACTGAGATCTGGTGGGCAAGTTCTAGAACGGGGTACTTGAGGTCGATGAACTTTGGGACAAAAAAAAATTTCTTCTCGAGACAAAATTATATACCAAAATTGTATGTACATATGTGCGTATTCAACTGTAAATGCCGAAAATACATTGACGAAAAATGTAAAAAGGTGACACCTCCGTTCGGCCAAAAAATAGCAGATTCGGATTCTAAGTAAGATTCTAAGAAAAATGTTCATTAAACCAAATCTCTAAGGTCAATTCGAGCTCCCTGAACTTTAGAAGAAACCAGCTTTAATTGATATGTACTTAGTTAATAATAATAATATTTTGTCGCTTACGCTTTTGCTAAGTTTTTGGCCGAGTTTCTTCTCCAATTTTTGGTGTGCGTCTTGATATTTTTACAGGAATATTTTTCATGGCAGAAATACATTCGGAGGCTCGCCATTGCCTGCCGAGGGGTGACCGCTATTACTGAAAACGTTTTGTTTTTTTTTTGGGTTTTGATGTTATTCGGAAACTGGGCTCGATCCCATTTGTATTAATTAAAGGTATTTTTTTTTTTCATTTTTGGCGGGAGGGCTCGAAATTTATTAAAAAAAAAACTTGCCATACAAATTAACCCACCCTATGTATGGTACGCATACTAAAAAAAAGTCGAGCTGAGTTTGGGTACCTACCAGTTTGGGTACCAACATACATGCATACATACATATGTAAGTGGGCAAAAATGTTCTACCACAGCAGCAACAGGCGACTCGTCAATTACCCACAAAGATACTCATGTATTTACGTACATACATATGTACATATATCTGTACGTTCAATGTACCGCCTCCCTTTCTCCGGGGATAATAAGATTTTTTGTCAATCTGCTCGTTGATGAATACAAGTCGTGAATGCAAAATGAGAAAATGAACGAAAATTATGATTTATGAGTGCGAACAGTCGGCGAGCAGACGTATTGGCGTTTCGTGCAAATACTCGTGCTGCTGTACAAGCCTTGTATAGCATGGATGTGCGTACTATGTATGTACATTAGGGTGGTGCAAAAAAGGAAAGTCTGAATTTTTTATACTCTCACCCCTTCTATATAGAAAAAAAACATACCCTTATTTTTGATTTTTTTAAATCAAAAAAGAAAAGAGTTTTCCATTTATTTTATATAACAAAATACTTTATATATGTACTATATAACAAAACAACTTTTCGTAAAATTCCGGAAAATCAATATTTTTCGATCGGAAAACTCTGGTTCTCTTTTTAATACTAAAGATTTTCTTTATTTATCCTCCTATTGCATTTTCTGGGGGGTTTGGTGGACCTATAAAATATATAAAAAATTGGGTATTATTATTGGGAATCTCCTGAAGCAAATCAGACCGATCGAAAAATACTGATTTCAAGAATTCGATACCATTTACGCGAAAAGTGTTTTTTTGCCATATAAAATACATGGAAAACTTTGAGCGCTTTGACCTCTAAATACTTTTTGATAAAAAAAATAGGGTTATATTTTTCGGTATAGAACAATCCTAGGCGGTGAGAGTATAAAAATCCCGACTTTACTTTTTCACATGCAGTTTTGGACCACCCTATTGTGCATATATAGGTACTATATACATATGCACCCATGTGTGTGTGCGTTATGCTCTTAATCCATTAAATGTCCAAGATTTGGAAATAAGCTGGGCGCTTTTATGATGTCTATTATTTTAGCAGTGAATTTTTTCTAATACTTGCTTTAATAACTTTGAGCGAATTTTATTTTATTATTTAGTTCAGAACCTTTTATTTATTAAGTGAACTGTTCACTTGATGCAATTTTTTTTAATATTTCCTTCAAACCTGTTATTTTGTGCATAGCCGCTGTGCTGGGCCTGGGTTTACGCCCGGTTTCCGAAAAACATCAAAAAATAAACAAACGAAAAGTTTTTTCTATGGCAAACCTCCGAATGTATTGCTGCAATGAAAAAACAGCTTCTCATAAAAATGCAATCGCCGTTCGGAGTCGGGATAAAATTGTAGGTCTCTCCTCTTTGTGTGACAACATCAAGGCACACACCNCACACCAAAATTCGGAGGAGAAGCTCGGCCAAACACACTCGTATTCATAAAAATATGTTTGTATCACTTTTTGCAATGAATTTCATACGAACAATGTATTGCACGCTCATGTTTATGTTTATGTGCGTAGGTATGTACGTGCATATGTTTCTTGTTAAGTTAAGGCTTTTATTTTCTTG
>NW_016192480.1:0-3423 GCF_001687245.7 Rhagoletis zephyria | reverse complement strand
ATAAGGCCATAAAATAACAAAAAAATATATATATGTCTAAAATTTTAAATCACATATCTCCAAAACCTTACATATGTACAGTACGCCCGCGGTAAAAGCAACACCTCGTCTAAAGCAACACTCAAATGTTTACCATTAGTGACTCCGTAATTGCAACTTAAAAACAAATTGTCCCTCAGTAAACGCAACTTTCTATCCACGATTTATTGTTTCTTTAAATTTTTTTCTGCAATGGCCCGAAGAAACTCGGATTCAATAAAGCACATCTTAAGTCTTCAAAAGTTGCGAAATAATGTATCCTCAAAGAAAATATAAACGAACATTTGCCAATTTTTCAAAACTGATTGACCAACAACTATAGGTATTTCGACTTTGTACACATATAAATGATTTTCAAGAGAATTCAACTAATACTTTGGTTTTATCTTACAGTGAACAATATTATTTGACTTTTGATAATTTAGTTTTAAGGTTAAATTCTCATTTCAGACTGAAATTTTTTGTGATTCGGTTATTGCCGCTTATTGCCACAATCAACGCAACTGCCCGACTTTTTCCCGGTTACTTTTACCGAGGGCATACTGTTTGTGTGTATAACTTTCCGATTTTTACATTCAAGCGTTCCTTTATTTATTCCCTTCTGGGACCAAAGAAAAACTCGTATACAAATTTGCATGCGCTCGTAACGATTAAACAAATGGAATGAACATAACCCAGCAGGCATACTATTTACGTACGTGTATGTAGCTGGCGGCGAAGCGGGAGGGCAGCACCCGTTCAAGGTCGTTGTTAAAACAACGTCCCACTGACCTACTTTTGCACAGCTCACTACCGGAAACAAGCATCTGTACGCGTAATTACAAACACAGCTGCAGGAAAAAATTGTGAAGCATACAATTAGGCGTGTTGCACAAACAAAGGATGCACTTGACCTACAGCAATTTGTGTAAAACTCGTATGTACTATGTATGTCTATTTTTCAAATATGTTAGTGTCAGTATGTGCTACGTATGTACAGATATACCTACATGTGTATGTAACCGACACTTTCATTGAAACCCAATCTAGGCAGACACTCGGCACTCCTTATTTACATAGTACATACATACATACGCTTGTTGCATATGAATTGCTCATAATTTGTATTTATTCTGCTTAACACTCACTTAATTTTTATTTAACAATCAATTAGGCACAATTATNGCTTGTTGCATATGAATTGCTCATAATTTGCTTAACACTCACTTAATTTTTATTTAACAATCAATTAGGCACAATTATTGCTACTTTGAATTGATTTAATACATTTTGTTTGTTTAGAATTTGTGGAATATAATTTTATTTGTTTACTAACCACCATCAACACAGATTTTCGAAAAGTATTTGATACTGTGTGGGAGGCAAATGCTTGCCTTTTGTATGCAACTTGTGCTTTCGAAAGTTCAGCGAGCTTTCCCAAATGCATTTGTTGCTTCCTATACCCGTGGTGAAATGTTAGTAAATATAGTGAACTGTTCTGGGCGATTTAGTAGTAGCAGCACACAATGAATGGTGTACAGAAATAGCAGCAAATTAAAAATCTCCAACAACTTTTCCCTACTTCCCCTACAAAAAGCAACAAAGTTTTCAAATTTTTCCTAATAAACAATCGTGGTACAAAGCTCAATGAAAATATTAAAAATAAAATGTTAACAAGCCACAATAACATTGACAAATAAAAAAGTTTGAAATTTTGGTGAAAGTTTGTTGAATTTTTCAAATATTTGTTTTTTTTTAATGTTTATTATATGCAGTTTAGCATATAATGAGCTAGACTTGTAAAAGGCGAATTGCAGATTGCTAGTGCAGCACGAGCAAGTTGAAATATATTTCCGAAATCGTTTTGCGCTCTCTCAATTGCAGTCACATCTTGGAACTTTTATTTCTGAAACTGATTTCTGAAATGTGACAGAAAGGTCTTTCTGGCTGTTCACACAACGAAATAAGATTTCTCTTTCCCAATTTGACAGCGAATTACGTGGAAAAGTTGGAAATATTGTCACGCCTGAAACGCTCTTAAGGTTTAACTGTAGCATGTTTTGAAAAGTTCGAGTTTAATTGAATTTGTGAGTCATTGACTATAGGATATTGAATATAAGACCTCGATATGTAGAAAATCTCTGTCTCAATCAATCCTTTACCAAAAGAAATTCTGAGTATCTAACACCACACATAGAATATATTTTAATGATTTTAAAAAGCCTAAAAATAATTTACCACAACCACTTATTTCGTTAATACAGTAACTTAAATCGAAGAATTATAAATACATACTATGAGGACGCGTCTTCAGCACAGGCGATGCTGTGGTTAATAAGATTTGTATTAAGGTCGGTGACTTTTGCAAAGGACGCGAATCAACCAACAGCCGCTACTGCATAAATGGTTGGATCTGTGGCAATGGTCGTGCTGGTGTCCATGGTTCCGACATTACTAATGGCTTTGATAACGAAACTTGCTGTGGTGAGGTTTCCCCCGTTAGCGTAGGTAGCGATTCAGTTGATATACACATGACGCCATCGGGACAACTTGGTGGATAGTGTGGTAACTCCCATTTCCAAACTCGCCAAGCAACACAACGGCCCAAAGATTGTTGAAAGCCACTACCATCGGAACAACTTTCCTGCAAGGGTTCCATATTTAAACCAATACAGCGCCAATAACGCATTGGATCCCAGAAATTTCTGTAGAGATGACCAACTTCGCCAGGAGTTTTGCAACCGGGTTTACCATCGTACGTACTCCTCGCTGCAATGGTTGTTATACCAATACCGAAGTTTAGTATAGTTAAAGTGAGTGCTGCAAAATTTAATCGTTTATGTATTTAATTTTCTAAGGCATTAGGCAATATTAATAAAATTACTCACTCAGAATTTGCATCTTTCGCTGGAACTCCGGCAAGACCGGCCGACAGAAAATGGGACTTAAAGTGTCGCGTGCATTTGTTATGTTTATCGGTTTTATATGCTCTTCATGTTTGATGTATTTTAACAAAAAGTTGTATAAATAAAAAAATATAACATGTATGATGATTTACAAAGTCGTTGATTATTATCGATACTTATTGATATGATCGGTGCATTCCCCTACAAATGCACACAGTTATGCTGAGTGCTGTAAGTTACCGGTCTTCATCGACCGATAAGCGGCAGCAATGCCATTGTAATGGCAGAGTTTCAGGGCAATTCTTGCTAAAACGCGAAAGCACTTATATACCATTTAGCTCGCATCACTCCAACGGTCGCAAGGCAAATCCGAGTTCGAGTACTGGCGCAGCAGAACTTTTTGTTCTTTTTTAATTGAATTTTTCGGTTTTTTCTATTTTTAAAAAGGAAATATATATTATTTACGTTGCTGTTGGTTGATTTTTCCGACTGGGTGGTA
>NW_016192479.1:0-3423 GCF_001687245.7 Rhagoletis zephyria | reverse complement strand
TGCATGAAAATCCTAACCTCAAAAAAATCACCCGTTATATGTATATATAATATATTGGGATTTTTCAAAATATTCTGGTTAAACTTTTTTTTAACACTGATTAGATTTTGATAAGACCAGTTTGCAGTTATATGTTCATACGAACTCGATGTTTTTCATTTTGATTTGAGGTCACTGAACGCGAATATGAGATTCATTTTGTTGAAATTCTCGAAAAATGTAAAGAAAATTTCAATAGTCTACGGAGTTTTCTCCACCAATTTGTGGAGTGCGTCTTAATGTTGTTACAAAAATGAGTGACCTAAAGGGAGAGACAATTATTAGGTTCATAGATAAGCTTGATGTTCTGCTACAGAGTTGTCGCAAATAGGTAATATAGTATTTAGTGCGACAATCCAGCGGTTTTCTCATACCCGTTGTGTGGACTGTGTTCGATAACCACGATGTAGAGAAAAAAAGTTGCCGATTTTGACAATTCTCAAGTAAAAGTAAACAACACACTAAAACCACCTTTCCTATTGAAAAATTTAATTGACTGTTTTGGCAGTTTCTTTTATCCTCCCATTCGGCTTTGTTTACTTTTGCTTGAGAAATGTCATCGCCGCCGGGAATGCGCCATATTGAATTTTATCATTCTTGGCCATAGACGACCTGCTAGAAGAGTTGAAGAGTACGGACTGCCGGGTGTTTGCTTACACAGATGATATTGCACTTTTAATGAAGGGACGTTTTTGAATACCTCTATAAGGGGCTCACCACCAATCATAGTGAAACTGAAATTGTCGTGTTCACTGGGAAGTGCCACCCTACACGACTCTTCTCTAACACAGAATTTCAAAACTCTT
Source organism: Rhagoletis zephyria (assembly GCF_001687245.7). Classification (NCBI taxonomy): domain Eukaryota; kingdom Metazoa; phylum Arthropoda; class Insecta; order Diptera; family Tephritidae; genus Rhagoletis; species Rhagoletis zephyria. The sequence goes on along the minus strand of NW_016192479.1, from coordinate 2,578 downwards.
GGATTCTTGGAAGCTTCGACTTTGTGCCTGATAAAGGGCATCACTGCGTGGGTAAACTGGCATCAGAGAACTTTTTCTCAGCAGTAGTCGCAAGAAGGCCCTGCGGTGCTCTTCTATGTGGTGTGTTGCGATTTCATGGAAGAGTTGGGGTGCAAAGGCAGGGAGTTCACCATCAACTTAAATTGAGGTTTTCAGATCACTTTTTCTTCCGTGGCAGGCGAGCTGCCTTCTAAAGAATAGTATATTGGCTGCTCAATCTGGTGATTTTGGCAAAGGTGGTAAACATCGACCCCGATAGCCAAGGAGCAATCAGGGCTTTGGCTTCAAAAGAAGCAGGGGAATGCTTTTACCTCTCATTTAGTTGTATGTAATTATTTTATAGTCAGACTTATAAGTACTAGGCCATAGTGACCTTGCAAGAAACGGCGGCCCGAATGAGTTGGCCAGGAAAGGCACCCTTGTTCGGTCCCACCTTGAAAGAGGAGAGAGTGAGAGTATTTTGGACCACAGGTGGGCTACTCTTGAACAAATGAACCCCATGTCCGCTTAGCGAACTGCTGATTGTTATTTGCAAGCTCTCTAAAAATATCGCGCCAGAATTTCACTGACACATAAAATGGTGTTCACATAAAGCGATTTTACAGGCAATTTTAGAGGGGATTAGTTGAATCAAAAGTTGGATGTCCCCCAACTTCATTGGAAGCGATTGCTTATTTAGTTGAAAGGCCTTTCACACCAGGCGATTGTTGCTTTCAACTAAAAGTTGCCTGTAAAATCGCCTCATGTAAACTCCGCATTAGGGAAACGACTCGCGAGCTTTATCGCTAATGGCGCTTAGGTGGTTATTGCCTCAAGGAAGAAGAATATTATTGAAGCTTCTTAACGCCACTAAGAACGGGCGGCTGCCTGGATAGACCGAGGATGGTGGCATTGATATAAGAACAAAAAGAAAGACTGAATCAAAAACAAAGAAAAGGAAACAAGACAGACACAGACATTCCCACACATAGATAAAGCTAAAGATAAAGACAACGATGAAGATAAAGATAAAGAAAAGGATAAAGTTGAACTTGAAGATGATGACAATACAGATTAAGTTGAAGAAGAAGACGATGAAGATGAAAATGAAAATGACGACGACGATGAAGAAGGAGATGAAGTTGAAGATGGCGATGTATGTTCCTCACCTCACCTCGCCGTCGTCTTCTTATTTATATCCACCTTCCAGATGCTATATTTGCTTTCTAAACAAACAAAAACTAATTTTTATTATTTGTAGCTGACAAAATAGTTTTTGTCCTTTATTTGTAAACTAATGTTTTTGAGTTTGTTCTCACTTCTGCTTTATTTCACCTTAACTTATTATTTGAGTTTCATAATCATAAATGCTCTCTATATTCAAATGAGCATTGATTTTCCAAAGCCAGCTTTCTGGATTAACCTCCTCATGGCATGTCCAAATTAGGGATGAAACGATACCATGCAGGTATCGATACTTTTACTTGGAAGTAGTATCGATGCCTGAAAAATATCGGATCTACAGGTCCTCATGCATAAAAAGTGAGCTTAAGCTCCGACTCCAGTTTCAGTACAAATTCTTGAGGTTGAGCTCACTTAATCAGTGCGAAAATTGAGTCTGAGCTTAAGCTATCTTTCAATGCATGATNACAGGTCCTCATGCATAAAAAGTGAGCTTAAGCTCCGACTCCAGTTTCAGTACAAATTCTTGAGGTTGAGCTCACTTAATCAGTGCGAAAATTGAGTCTGAGCTTAAGCTATCTTTCAATGCATGATGCCCAAAGTATCGATACCTACTCATATCGATACATTTGACTATGAAGGTATTCCGTATGAACGAAATAAGTTAAATTTTATTTTTTTTTAAATTAAATGAGTTAACGATTATATGGATTGACCGACCGCAGAGTGGGTGGTTGTTTAAAAATATTCATTTAGAATGAGTTCAGCTGAATAAAAAACTTTCCAAATAACCACACTCTATAACTTTAAAACTTCACAAATCTTTACAAATGTACAAATCGTGTGAAGTCCGCTTAAGATTTTTTTTGTAATTAACGCTTTTTGGGGCTCTTTTTCTTCTTTATTTCTTTTCCTCAGTAACAGAGCCAGACTTCCCTGCCTTTAGTATTCTCCGTTCACATGACGGAAGGTAAACACGCGTTTACAACTACGCGTATTTGGCGTTTTACCCAAGGTGTTCACGTGCTAAAGCGAGTTAAAAGCAAGCAAATTCATATAGGTGTTAGTACCGAACGCGGGTTAAGCGCCTGTCATGTGAACGGGATCGTCTGTACTGAGCACTCATCCAGTTTACGTCGCATTATACCGACTTTGGTGAAGCAATTGTAGCGAATATTTCTTGCATTATATCGAATTTATCGCCTTCGCTCGGTTTTTGCTGGCAATTAAGCAGCCATTTTCCTTAGTATCGGGTTTCGATACGAGTATTTTCTTTTTCGATACCAACTCAGTACATGGTTGAAAAGTATCGATACCAAATTAACTTGTTATCGTTTCATCCCTAGTCCGAATTCGTATAGCTGCTGTCCCGCTTTGG
>NW_016192478.1:0-3424 GCF_001687245.7 Rhagoletis zephyria | reverse complement strand
AGACATACATACAGTGATGTGCGAGAAATAGGGACGCGACATTTTGACCGATTTTGGCTATTTTTCTATAATTTATTTAATATTTATCAGTTACCATATTGCGCACCTACATGGATCTAAAGTGAGTTTACTCAAAATTCAGAGAGGGAAATATAACTGCTTGTGGATCGTATAGATTCAACGGAATTAATACAAAAACAGCTATAAAAGTAGTTTTTTAGTTAATGTATATAATTATGAAGAAAAAAATATTGGTATTATTTCAATTAATTTTTGCAAAAAAAATCCCCAATATTTTTTTTCGAGTTGATCGCATTTTCATCAAAAATTCGAACTTTATAATCAGAAATTAAAAAAAAAAAAAGGTAAACATTTCACGTCCCTGTTTTTTCACATAATTGTACCAACACATACTTTCTTTGTTGGTAGAGAAGCTACAATATATGTAGTGTAAATGTATATATGTATGTCAAAAACAAACAATGAAAATAGAGTAAATGTATTTCAAATTTGAATTGTAGATTTTTAGTTCTTCTAATTTCATCAATAGCTTTAATCTATGCCAAAAATTGTGCACTTTTCTGTACTAGATCCGATTCATATAATTAAGTAATGTTTTGTGACCTCTATGATTAAAAAAAAACATTTTAAATTTGGCACAAAAAAAAACAACATTTGAATCAGGAGCAAGTAAAAATCGTAACCAAGTCATCCAGTGCATCTAACCAACCGCTGCGCTTAAAAAAGTTCTAAACAACTACAGTTAACAGCGAAAAGAAAACGCGATTGTGACATCGATAGCCAGTCTTACCATTGCTGCCATAATACTGTTGCCACATGCGCTACCAATAAACCGCAAATTGTAACTGCAAACACATGAGGCAGCAAAGCGAAGTGCAACCGCAAGAATATAAAAAAAACTTTGCGCATACATATGTACATACCCCGGATGTCTTCTGTGTGTATGCTCGAACATATCTTTGCTTTGCTTGCCACATTATCGGTAGCTATTTATCTTTATGCTGCCTCGTGTCACACCAGCTACATACATACATACATACATATGCGCAGAAAGTGATGCACTTAGTAGTATGGATGCATTGGCATGGAAGGTTCGCAAGAGCAGCAAGAATTGTGGTACGCAAACAGGCAGCCAAATGGCAGATTGTCGTCTGTCTGTGGTGTCTTTGAAAATGTTTTCACTGTTAAAAGATCATAAAAAATGCAAGTGTACATGTACATATTTTAGAAAGCAGTAGAATTTACTATGTAGCCAAAGTAGTTCGAATCTGCAGGACAGACTCACATACATACGTATCCTGCTTGCTCTTCCTTATCTATCGCTGTCTGCATACGACAGTGAAAATGCAATTTTATTTTGCTCCAAATGCACTCTCTCTAAAAAAACATTTCTTAGTTGCTATTGTGGTCGCCACTGTTATCGTGCTCATCGCTGTCTAGTGATGTACATATGTATGTATGTATGTACACTTGTATGTTTTGTGTGGCCACTCTAAGAGGTCAGTGTTGATGTGTTGACATTGTATATTTTTTTTATTCTTTTTCCACTTAGTCGCTCTACAAAGGATGAATAGAAAAGCAAATGTTGTGAGAATAGACAATAAAATGGTAAATATGCAATAAACAAATAATATCGCTTTAAATGCTGATGCTCTTAGGCGATATGAGAATGTTTAGTAAAGTTGTAGACAGCTCTTTTTCTACTGCTCTTAAATATGTATGTATGTATGTACATATGTATGTATGTATGTATGTATGTATATGTGTATCATCCGCACTTGCCCAATACTATCACGAAGGGAATTTCAGGTTTGATGTAATAAATTAAAGTAGTGAGAAAGGTTTCTAATATTTGCAAAATAAAGGAATGTATAAGGAAAATATGGTTCATTGTGCTCTAAAAAAAAAATCTGTGTGCAGTTTTTGAGAAATTGCATTCCAAACTTAAATCACGATTTTCCAAAATCTGCCAAAAGTTACATGCGACAATCTTTTAACTAGGCGACGAAATCTCAAACGTTAGTTCCCAACTGCATCTCAAAGAACCGTTGATAGCGTTCTCAAACTAGAGGGCGTTTTTTTTTTAATATGGAATTTTCAAATTGATAAATATTGAAATCTTACCTTTTTCTCAAACACGAGTGGAGCGGAGCGAAATGGAATCCAGTTAGTCGCATTGAAATATTTGTATAGTGTTGTCAGTGATGTATGTATGTATGTACGTAAAAGAAACACACTGTCTTTATAGGAAAGGAATTTTTATTTATGCAGTTTAACAGTTCATTTCATAGCTTATTTGCTTAATTACTTTAACAAAGACAAGTACGGTTTTGCACTTAATTACGTACAAACAGTTGTTTTTGTAAAATAAAACAGAGACGATAAAATTTACCTTTAACATTCTATCTTATATAAAAATAATTTAAGTATAATTACAGTATTTTGGCTCTATTGAAAGCATACAAATTCTTAAAAAATGCATTTAGTGGAAACAAATTTTAACTTTTGCCTCGATTTTGGGATTTATTGCGATTTTTTCTCCAAAAAAAAAAAATATTTGTATTTATGATATTTTTGATAATTTTATAATACTAAATAATCTTTTCATAGTACAACATAAAAAATTTTAATCTCTACATACAAATATTATTTCTTTTGTCGGTCACTACCCCTGCAGCAACTATTTATTTCTTTCGTTTTTAAATTTTAATGGCCAGTCAGTGGACCATATCTGAAAATCAGTCACAAAAAATTTAACCATAATATAATATTATCAAACAATTTTGACTCAAGTAAATAAATTAAATTCATTTCAAATCACTCGAAGGGGAGCCATTTGACGATAGACAAAATGCGATTGACAACGACGGTGTGCGCCATGTTGACACAGATGGAACGGTACAGAATGCTTAATAATTGTTCTCAACCCGTTCTTAAGTTGATTTAAGTTGTTTGCAAAAACTAAAAAAAAAAAATTTTTAGTTTCAAGTGATAAATCACATTGAGATATAAGATTTTCTCAAACGTCTGAAATTTTTTTCCCCAGTGTTTGTTGGTTTGAGTTTTTGATCCCAATTCTTAATATTTCCAAAGGTATATGGGGCGTTCCACACCAAAACGGAGGGGGTTCACACTTCATGTGTTTGATTTGCTTAAAATTTTTAGAGTTGATGCATAAACATAAATAATAAATAAATAAATATGCATCTCGAGCTTGATTAATACATTTTTAAAAAATTTACAGTACAAAAACTAAAACAAATCGATTTAATAGATTTCCAAATNTCTCGAGCTTGATTAATACATTTTTAAAAAATTTACAGTACAAAAACTAAAACAAATCGATTTAATAGATTTCCAAATATCTCTTGAGTGGGGCGAAGAAAAAATGTGAAACAGTCAC
>NW_016192477.1:0-3424 GCF_001687245.7 Rhagoletis zephyria | reverse complement strand
TACCAGCAGCTGATATCTGTAAGAGGAAATGAAAATAAAGGTGTTTAGAGCTGAGTGGGATGAATTGGATTTAACTTTTATTCATATAGTAGAAGTATGTCAGTTTATAAGATGAAATTAAAATAAAATAAAAAAATTTATTCCCTACACACACATAATAAAACCTTTGAATTTGAGAAGTTCAATTTAAGAACTAGATAATAAAAACTTTAAAGTGAAGCAGTGAGAACAGTAATAAGGGTTACCTAGCATAAAAATGAATGCTAGAATTTAATCTACTAGGTAATAGCATAAACTTTAGTATCGACAGTCAAGTACTTTGCGTTCCCATATTTCCTATTCAAGGATCATCTTAAATTGTAAAGAGGTTATCCAAGGGCTCTAGGTATGGTTAAAACTGTGCACCTTTGTTGAATACCGGCACATAAGGACGTAGAAGTTAATAAAATGTCTACAAGTTGTTCAAACATTGAGTTCATTTAGATGGTGGATATCCGGAGAGGCTGGAGTGTGGCTGAGATAAGTTTATAAAGTCTTTAATAAGTGCTTTTAGGGCCTGCTTGGTAGTTGGCCATATTCCCATGCTTTGACGAAAAGTTGCGTTACCAAACAGGGAATGGAAACTTATGTGCTAGAAATAAGCCTCAGACCATCCTTCACACATTAGATCATGGGTTTTGGTGAATATTTAGTCCCATTACTAAGTATTCACCAATGCGGTAAGCCCTCTGAATCAGCTCCACACAGCCTTTAAATGTAAATTGATCATTCGGCAGCACTACTTTTAGTCTATGTACATATCGCACACGATCTTCAAAAGTGACACAACACAAAATTGGGCATTTTTGAGATTATGCACAAAAAAAAATTTACACAGAGCTTTTATTTACTTTTCAGCAAAAGCTGGAGAAAATTTTTGTTATAATTTGTTGAAAAAACCTTATGTAGAGTCTGCCTTGCCTATATGATAAGCATGTGCTACAAAATACTTTTTGAATTCTTCTGACGAACGTGTAATTTTGAGTTGTGTCACTTTTGAAGATCGTGTGCGACATGTAGGTATGGTACACCAAGACAGTATGAAGTGGTCGAAAGAATTATAAAGTGGATCCAAACCATGTTATCGTGATTGATCATTGTGTGGGAGAAATACGACCTTTTTATCTTAACAGAATGTGGGAAAAAATTACGTCGGTGATGTTGTTATCTCGCTTTTCTTATGGTGTCTGGTAGTGCACTTCCTTTGAGAGGAAATGCAAGATCCTATACAAGCTTCGCGGATGAAGATAATTCGCTAGCATAAGGAAACACCTTTCAGGGAATGCGGTGTAGAAAATGAGTCCTGAATAATTTTGATCACAGGATGTTGCTGTCAGTCCCAAACAACCATCTTGTTTGTGCGGTAAACAACCATCTTGTTTGTGCGGTAAATAAAATTGGGATTGAAAAGTTTACGCCGAATTGAAAGTAAATCGAGCACTGAAAGTTTTCTGCCTGTCATGCAGGACCTTAAGAAAGACTGAGTCCAGCTAAGGCACTATGTCAGAACAACCGTCACACATTAAGAAGTAAGGTGGCGTAGAACCTCGGTCAAAACCGAAGCTTCCTCGTTAAAGGGAATAGACATTACGAGGGTTTCAATTGGAGCATCAGAGTCTCCTCTCAATTCGTTGTTAGTTTTGATAACTGATGATTTAGCGATTTAATAGGCTGCAATGAATAAAATCGGACGTATGCAATCTTTTGGATTGTGGCACAGCGATCAGAGTTTGGGACATAGAGAGTTGTTTTGAAGGTTTTCAAAAGAAGTGTCCTTCTGTTTTGGGCCCAAATGACAAATTGATACCGCGAGTCTTTTTTGAAAGAAAGTGCTCGTTAGTTTTCCTACAAAAGAAGCACTGGAAAGATCCAGACCAGTGGTGGATCCAGCAGGGGGGAGGCGGTTTGGGGGTTAAACTACGTGTCAGTCAGTGGCGGACCCACGGGAGGCGTTTTAATGTGGCGCATATGTATGTATAATATGGCGTTTATGTATTAAAACACCCCCCGTGGGTCCGCCACTGACTGACACGTAGTTTAATCCCCAAAACCCCCCGCTGGATCCGCCACTGATCCAGACACGTTCCTGGGTATTTCGATAAAAACTTTCTATACCAGTGGTACCAAGACAGAAAATAGAACTAAAGCTGGATGGCATCTGAATAATAGATAGACGAGCTTTTCTGCTTTAGCTATCATGTCGTTATTGGTTGTTAAATTTTGCAATATAAAGTAATATGTACCAGACTAGTTATTAGGCGAATGATGAAGTTCACTTCAAATCAGAGTCTGAAGTCAAGCTGCCAAGCTGCTGTAAAGGCATGGGGAACCATTTACTTCGTCAAGAATTATGCAAGAATGCATGTTGAGACTGAAGTGTTTTTGGAAAACGAGCTGCGGTTCTTTGGAGTGTAAAATTGGTCAACTATAGGGCAAAGCATATCGGAAATTGTAACTTACATTAGGAATCTCATGGCAGCAGCTAGTGCAATACTGACATTTGCCACACCACCAGGTGTTTCTAGACAGATTGGTGACGCAATTTCTTTTTAGACAGAGAAGAAGTAAGGCGCGAACCCTAATAGGATTAAATACGGGACACAATCTATGGGGTGACATACTTAAATAGAGTCACAAACGACGATCCACTACATCATACTTAGAGGATGAGGATTCTTGGTACAAATCATCTACTCTGCAGCAGTCGAGCCTTCGCCAAACTGAGATGGTGCATTTTTGGACCAGATNTTACACAGTTATGTAATTTTAAATAAGCTGCGGCGTTCTCTCCTCTTTAAAAGCATAATCAGCTATAGTTTTGCAATAAATAAAAGAGCTTTTTTATTTTATTTTATTTTATTTTCCACAGGCGACATGGTTTCTCCATACACCCACAATGTTTATGGGTCTGTCTGGATTGATCCTAGTTATAATTTAGTATTTAAGGTAAACTTTCAACCGGTAATGATACATCACTTGCCGATAAAGTATTTGCTTATGAAAAATAAAATATTAACTGAATTCAAATTGAAATATCGTTTTATTTTTTTTAAATTGAATATTATTCAATCAAAATTACCAAAAACATTATAGGAAGGGGTAAATTCGAAACACTGTAGAAGGGTTTAAGACGCCAGTGTTTGATGCCGCCAAAGAAGAGGACTCTAGGATTTTGGAAGAACTACTAACGGCACACTTAATTAATTGGTGGCTGCAGTTTGCCGAAGGGACCGCAAAGTTCTTCAACATTGCTACCGGTTTTTCAGGAGCAGTTCAAAGGTTGTTAACTTAGGTCGTGACATTACTAAGATATTCGGTCTATATGTACATAAGTTCCCACTCATTGGTCTCTGGTAACTAACAAAAAACGGTGCGCCTTAATTTA
>NW_016192476.1:0-3424 GCF_001687245.7 Rhagoletis zephyria | reverse complement strand
GACTGTGAACTGAAGTGAGGAAGAAGTGACGACTGATTTCATTGCCGTCGAATGTAATAGCTGAGAGAGGGGACATTAGGACAGATTTTTTTGCAGCTACACAGGTGTGCCAACAACTTGGGCTAATTTAGACTGCTGCTGCTGCTGCTGCTGGGTGGCCAGGATAAAACCAAGTTCTTCTTTCGGTTTCTAGGAACAGCAAGCAGAGATTAACACCACCAAAAAGATTTTGGCTTGTTTAAAAACGCAAAGCTGTGGTGGTGACTTTAATTTACTGTGGTAATTGTTCGGAGAACAACAAAACAAAACAAAACAAGTGAAGAACTCTCAAGTGGTACACACACCTTTATAAGCTGCATCTTTATGGTCAGCAGAAAGTCACACTTTGGAGCTAATTTGCAAACGAAGTAAACTCAGATTCAAAATAGCTCGCAGAACCAGCACACCAGTAATAAAGAGAACTAGAATTGCACTGTCCTTGAAGCACAACAGCACCAACAGAAGAAAAAACAAAAGCCATTGTCAGCTCTCTCTTCTCAAGAAGTTGATGCAGCAGCAGCAGCAGAAACAGCATCAACTTTGACATCTTTACGATGCATCTCACAGTTCTCACCCCATTTTCTTCACCCTCCTGTCCTCCTTCTCCTTCTTCAAAAAAGATTATCTTCTCCCACTTTTGTAGGGACAGCAAACCACTGCAGATTACTACCGCCACAACCAACATCAGCAGCAGTGATTTACACTAGTCGATAATCGAGGAGAATGGCAGCAGCAGCAGCAGTAAAAAAGCAGCTCAGATGAGTCACACTAGAAGCAGCAGCAGCAGCAGCTTCATTAGCTCCACGAGCTTTGCTGGCCCCCATGGCTTTCCCTATTCCCCTCCATCTCTTCCATCTCTTCCACACTAGGTCGTAAAAGAGAAGGGGCCGCCGTCGCCACAGTGACAAGCACCGTCAGCGTTAGCCTTAGCCTTAGCAGCAGCAGCAGCCACTAAATCGTAAATTCCACGCGGAAAAAGTTTGGGGGAAGTAAAAGCACTAGGCGAGAAGTACTAGTCACTGCCACCCGTAGCGATTGAATGCAATAGAGAGCGAGAGGGGACCGAGGAGTACTAGGTCGTCGCCATGGGCCCCAGACAGAGTCCTTATCTCATTCAGTCAGTCAGTCAAGAGCTGAAAGAATGGGCAAATCTCACCGGCAGCGGCAGCTGTATTTGACTGACTAGAAAGACCTGCTGCTGCTGCTGCTGCTAATGTGTCTGCCACTGAGAGTATGTCACAAAAAAGGCAAAGAAGAAAGAAAGAAAAGAAGAAGCGTTCTTTCTTTTGCTTTTCCAAGTGCTTACGTACTTCTTCTTCTTTGATTGAGTGACAGTGCTGGTGGTGGACCCATTAGGAGNAGAATGGGCAAATCTCACCGGCAGCAGCAGCAGCAGCTGTATTTGACTGACTGCAAAGACCTGCTGCTGCTGCTGCTGCTGCTAATGTGTCTGCCACTGAGAGTATGTCACCAAGAAGGCAAAGAAAGGAAGAAGCGTTCTTTCTTTTGCTTTTCCAAGTGCTTACGTACTTCTTCTTCTTCTTCTTTGATTGAGTGACAGTGCTGGTGGTGGACCCATTAGGAGCTAGAACTGAAATAATAATGCCACCGCCGCCGCCTAATTGCAGCCGCCGCTAATGGCAGCAGCAGAAGAATAAGAATAAAGAAAGGAAGGGAAAGGCTTTCCTCCTTTCCTTTCCTTGAAACATTTCGGTGCGACAGAGTTTCTCGGTCCCTTGATTAGATTAGTTACGTCAATTTTTCCCTTCCAGAAAATCATGAAGAGGAGGAGCAGTGAAAGAGTGGAGAAATTATTCTGCCGTCTATTTTTCAAGTCGTCGAAAACTAATGATGATGGCTTTATAATATGATAATGAGGACCATTCTGGAGAAGAGGCAGCTGACCACCATAACAGATAACACAGTGGTGGAGGGGCCAGATGTGGTCAGTTTAGGAGAAAGACACCAGCAAACGACTGTGGTGACACACATTTTAGATTAGGAGAAAACGGAGAAGAAAAGGGAAAGAAGAAGACTAATTGAGTGTGGAGTGACCAAGACCACACAGTTGACACAGTTGAGAGAGACAGTTGTGGTCATTTACAACCCTCAAACGGAGACAACGACAGTAGTAGTCAAAAATTTCTTTGAAAGGATCTCAGAAAAACAGAAAGAGAGGGGAGCTCATTAGCACTGGTGCTCATCGGCTTCAGCAGCAGCAGTTTAGCCAGCTAGCTAGCAAACTATTTATAGCTTCCTCCCAAGCCTCAGTGGAGAGGCAAACAAAAGAAAAGAAAAAGTGTCACTGCTCGAGAAGAAGAAGTAATTGATGATTTGTTGAAAGAGGAACAACAGCAGCAGCAGCTAAGGCTAAGGCTAAGGCTAAGGCTAAAACAAGGGGCCAAGACTCCGAGTCCAAGTTAAATTGAGCAAAACAGCAAACAGACTGTCTGCTGCTGCTGCTGCGGGAGTGATGAGACTGAGACTGATGCAAAGCAGAAGAAAAGTAGGCTTCAAGCCAAACAGCAGCAGTGGCGGTGGCCACAAATCATATCTAAACGGTCAGCTCCTCCAGACAGAAGTCAGCAGCTTCTCAGTGTCAGCAGGAAAGATGAAGAAGCAAAAGACGAAGTCGACCCACACAATTTAGTTGTGGGGCTGTTAATCATCATCATCATCCCCACAAACAACTGCACAATTCAAATGCTAAACAAGTCAGTGAGTGAGTGAGTGCTCATTCAGTTCAGCTCAGCTCAGAATTGGCCAACAAAAAAGCTGCTGCTGTGGCTGACCTCTGACCTTTATAAGAAGACTGTCTGACTTGTTTCTATACAGTTTTGTGGTAGTAGTAGTGGTTTGTTTGGTCGAGTTTGTTTGGTCTCGGTCTCTCTTCTGGTGAAGTGAAAGTCTGAAGTTGAAGTCAAACTTTAGTTGCACTTCAAATGTGACCTCCTGAAGAGAGCAGCAAGTCCTCTGCTTTGCTTTTGTTTTGCCAGCAACAGCTCTCAGTGTCTAACTGTGTCTACAAAAAAATGTGTTTAGAAGAAAAATGCTCTAGAAAAACAAAATTGAGAATTTTGAAGAAGAGATCTTATTCAATAGTGCAAAAAAATTTTAGTAAGCAAAAGTTTGGCAAGTTCTCAATCAGGCAAAAAAAGANAGTAAGCAAAAGTTTGGCAAGTTCTCAATCAGGCAAAAAAAGAAGTGAAAAAAGAAGATGCGGATAGTTGGACAAACACAAAACACAACACACACAGCACAACACAGCTAGTCGCGTGTCAGCCGTTTTATCCAACTAACCAACGAAGCATTCAGTTAGTCAGCCAGTCAGTAGACGACCCCTGCAGAAAACTTTAATAACATCAAATGGAATATTCCGCAAATA
>NW_016192475.1:0-3424 GCF_001687245.7 Rhagoletis zephyria | reverse complement strand
TGGACGGTCGGTCGGTCGCTTGTGAGTTCATACTTACTAGAGATGGCGGCGCAGAGTGATGATTAGTAGCATCGCCGAAGGAGGCATACATACGCAGGGTTGCTAATCACTTCGTTGCGCGCGTGAAGAATGAATAGATGGCGGGTGAGGGAGTAGGTGCATGGTTGGTCGTGAGAGGGTGCATGAGCGCATGCAACAAAACTAGCGACGCGACGCTAATGCGAGACGCACGCATACAAGCGGCAATTCAATCATGTACATGTGTGTATATGTGTGCATATGTGGAAATTCCTTCAGATGGGAAAAAAGCTCGTTCGATAGAAAGTTCGCGCGCGCTCACTTACATATGTGCGCTCTTGCCGCTTGATTCATATAAACCTGCCAAGCACAGTGAGTATGTGACTATGTCAAAGTGTCTGCAACGACAACGGCGTAGGCGCATATTTCAAATGTAACTTCATATTGCATTTGACTTGCATTGCGTTTGTTCGCTCGCTATATCTTTTCATAGTAGTTGTGCAGAAACTATAAAGAAATTTTATCGCTATTTGGTGCAGCGCGCGGGCGCATTCAACATGCAAGCTCCTGTCGCGCCACCAATCAACAACGCGCGCCTAAGCGTCACAAGTGTGTAGGTACGCGTTTTAGGCCTACGACGCTGTATGCGATACGCAACAAGAAAGCAAATACAGCAGCAGCAGCAGCAGAACCTTAACAACGTCGCGGCCTTGTCTTTGCAATAGCGGCGATAGCAGTGCAACCCTTCGCGAAATAGTTTAGCCGTCCGATTGCAGTGGATTTTGTATGCGAGTAGTTGTTGCTTTTATTGCTCTCGCAACTGCATTAGAGACACCCTGCCGATGCGTACATAGGTGCATAACAGCCTACCAACTGGACTCTGGGGTGCAACAAAAGTAATACGCACTATTTATTGTTTTTGTTGCCAACAGACTGCAGAAGCAGCACAAAAGCCAAATACGAAGTGGGTGGTGGTTCGCTGAATGTGCATAGCTTGCAGCCACATTCTCAATAGGCTTCTTTCTTTCGAATGCGGAGAAATGGTGTCGTTGCGTATACGCGGTGAGTGTGATGTCCTCACCGTGCCTATCTTGAAATTTTTTGGCGAAAAACTTTTGCTGCTGACATACGTACTTATATGTATGCAAGAAAAATGAGGTAAAATATGACGTTAATGCCAAGCTTATAATTTCACGCAGCACAAAAATATTTGAAACGTTTATTGGCATCGATTGGTCTCCTTCGATAATAACCTCAGTAAAATTGTCTGTCGATAAATCTATCGATAACGATATTGAAAAATATAGCGCTAACAATATTTAATAGGATTTACTCAAATAAATTGAAAACATTTCATAAGTAATTTAGGAGCCATAACAATGTCCAGTAGGCTTTTTCCGCATGTTGATATCGATAGCGGTGATTATCGATAACAAAATTAATTCAAATGCTTGTATAAAATTATACCGACAAATAAGTCGGCAATTGATTTTGTAAATATATCGATTATGTTATCGATTAATATCTTATTTTTCGATAAATTTATCGATAACGAAAAATTTCTTGATACCACAATTTATGCCAATATATTCAATATTTCGATAAAAATGTCAATAAGTATTTGTAAGTATCCCTTGCCAGTCTGCTCCGCCTATATCTGTGCCCTTTGGCAAGTTTTCGTATGCATTCGGTTTTTAAATTTTCCGATCATATGCCTTCGTGTTTTGCGATTTTTTTTATCGTCTTTACAAAAAATGTTCGCCTGAATACCTTATGATTTTTATTATCGGCTTTTCGATAGCCTTCAATCGTTATTTTTAGTTTTTAAAATATTGCGCATATTTGAGTGTTGTTTTTTATATGCATTTCTCTCAATAAAAAATAATCTTCCGAAATCGTAAAAATAATCGATAATAATAACAGAGAATAACAAGAATAATAGATAAAATCGAAAATGTTATCGAAAATTCGGTTCTCGTAATGACTAATTTGTTTTTATGCAATTTTCGACTTTCCTTTTTTCACTTTTCCACCTTTATTTAAAAATTTTATTTTTTGACAGATTCAACTGAAAAAAATATATAAAAACCAATTGTTTTAGTCGATTTTTATATTTTTTTGATATATAATGTTTTTATTTTAAAAAGGCAAATAGAAAAATAATCAAAAAGGCACAAAAAATGCCCGTAAATTAAAAGAAAAATTTATACAAAATTCAATATGTAATAATGAATACAGCACGGTTCCTATTATAAAAAGTCATGGCTTATTCGTTATTATTAGATTAATCGATTATTCTTCATAAATTTTTTATCGATTATACATATTTTCATAAATTTTTAATCGATTATTTTCGATCAATTCTTATCGTTTTTTATTTGTGTAAACTCAATTTCTTATTAAAAAAATACAAACCAAAAAAGTTGTGATATTGTGATAAAACCTATTTAAAAAAAAATATATCGAAAATTTAAGTATTGCAAAATTTCTAAAAAATTCATAATGACAATTATTTTCTATATATACTCGCATTTTATAACTGCATTCTATTGACTACCCTGTGATTTATTGAGTTCGCATTGGGCATAAATTTCTATAACTATTTTCCTACTTTTTCCATCGATGAGGGTTTTGTCTTCCAAATGTACTACTCTGTAACTCCAAAAACAAATTCGAATTGCCTAAAAGTAAATCAACACCAAAAGCAAGTTGGAAGTAAACGTAACCGCCAAAGCCGCTGTACACCCACAACTCGAAGCTGTTAGAGAAGTTTTCCCCTACATGCATGTCACGATTGTTGTTGTTGATGATGTTATTGGCAAGCGTCACACACGCGAAAGCCGTCGGTAAACGCGCAGAATTTTGCCATTTACGCTAATGCCAACCAAACTGCAATAACAACTAAAAGAGCTAAAATAATCACAACAACAACATAACTATAAGAGCAACTGCGACTAACACGACAACAACAAAGACAATGACAACCAACGACGATGCCAATGTCGAGAACACCGACAACGACAACGACAGCGGCTGCGACTACTACGAAAGAGTCGCCGACAGCTACTATACGGATGAGAACTACGTACTACCACAAACAATGCCGGCAATGCTATTGCAACACACGACGACGACGACGACGACAACAACGACTCGGCGGCCATACACGCATAGATTACTTGCTTGCTTGCAACGACGACGACGACGTCGTGGAGTCAACACAACTACAGCAAAAGTAGTGTTTTGTAGGGGCCACAAGCGAGCTACCACAACCAAAATCAAGCTGAGAAGGGATAGTGCAGAAAGGCGCACATACACGCACTCAGGTGGCGCACACGTTTGCTGGCTGGCTGGGTAGCTGGGTGGCTGAGTGACTTGCCTGCCTCTGGCCGGCTGTCGATGGAGC
>NW_016192473.1:0-3424 GCF_001687245.7 Rhagoletis zephyria | reverse complement strand
AAAAAAAAAATATATATATAAAAAATCAATGCGGTTTTTTAGCCGGTCGAAACTTGCATTTGTTTTACAAATATTTTATAAGCCTGTTAACTGCATACCCAAAAATTTTTTAAAAATTCTGCGTAAAAAGCTCGAAATTTAAATAAAAATTTGTGGTATTTTTCTAAGTTCTGTATAAAGTTTGAGAGCGTGATTTATACAGTTTTGTTAAAGCACGAACCATATGTTTATAAAAAATATTGAACAAATTTTAGCTTAAAAAATATTGTAAATATTAAAAACGAAATACCATCCATCCATTTTTGACCGCCACTGTATATGTATGTGGGTACATATGTATTTATTCAGTACTTTAAGATATTAAGTTAAGTTATTGTAAACTGGACATAAGGTGTTTTGTGTCTATACCATTAGCGACAGAGTTATGGGTCTAACTCTAAGGCATAACCTTGCAGGACACCAAATTGTAAATAGTTAGCGGGATAAAGAAACATCCGATATTTGATAGCAAGGACGCCGGATGTGTTTAAATAGACACTAATCCCTAGTTTCACCAATCAATTTTAAAATTTATCAGCCTGTTATAATTTAAAATGGCACAATTTTATTCGGAAAATCATTTATCAGACTATTAAAATATAAAATGACAAGTTTTCCGAACAAAATTGTGTAATTCTAAATTTTAACAGGCTGATGAATTGTTCGGAAAATTTATCGTTTATAATTTTAATAGTCTGATAAATTTTAAAATTGATTCAGTATAAATTTTCTTCTTTCCCATAGTTCCCTGCGGGAACATTTTGTACCACATCTTGACAACATTTTTGTTGGTTTTTCATCATTCATAATTCAAAGAAAGTCATATGCCTAATGAATATACATATGTACATTCATGAGAGTGGAAATTGAATTTCAGCAACTGCAACTTTTGTTATATTACGGAACTTCTGTCTGTCTGACCTCAATACCAAGCAACCTAATCTCATTTCATTGTGCTCATAAGGCAAACTAAATGTTGATAAAATGTTTAGGTTTACAACGATGATGCTGTATAAGTAATATATTTGCGTTTTCCTTACATGCCTACTATCCTGCTCTATTTGTATTTAACTTGCACTTGCTTGCCATACCATGCTTTCCACTTTCGCCAACCACTTACTCTACGCGCCGATGTGCGTCCATAAGTAGAGCAAAGAAAGCTGCCAAGCTATAAGTTTTATTTGTGCTCACATACATTTGCATATTCATTCACATACATACATATTTGTTATTTAAGTTGTGGCTGTTGCACAAATGTGGCATAAAATGCAACATTCTACCTCCAACTTGCTGCTTACTCACTTCTGCACTTAATGTTTAGATGTATCTGTGAAGGTTGCACTTTTGCACATTTCTACTTCCCGCTATTCACTTTATTTTTGTTTTCATGTTATTATTTGCCATATTGTCACTCGCTTTGTTGACTGCACTTTTCAGCTGCAGGCAGTACTTTTTCAAAACATGGAAAGGCAATACGTATATATAAATACGTTACACCTGATATAAAATTATTTCTGTCGATTTTTTTGATGGGTAACGTTTTATTGTTCCTACTCGCTGCTGCAAGTATTGCCCGTTTGTTTTCCTAGCTGCATTTTTTTTTTAGGGGGAAGCATAAATAAATATATGAACATATGTATGTATGTATTAACTTTGAGTTGGTTTCGCGCTTGCTTTTTATCATTTTATTTATTTCATATTTTTTCCATTTTCGTTTTTTATTTATTGAACTTTTTCGATGTTTATACTTTTTCTTTTTTACTTAACTTTTCTCATATTTGCCTTATATATTCTTTTTGTCCTTATTCTCTACTTTTTTTGCTGCTGTTGGTTGCTGCACTTTCTCAACTTGGCTGCCTGTTTCTAACGTCAAACTGGAGGGACGCTCCGTATGCTCTGTACTTAGAAACTTTTCCGTATTCCTCACATATTTCGCTACCTCTTTAGTTACTTTGCAATTCCATTCAGCTGCTATTTCTATTGAGAAACAATACGAGTGTGTGATTGAAATACAAGTACTCTAATAGGTACAGTGTTAAAGCGTGCAAAGTAAATGGGCCTTAAATCTTCTCAATGTTCTTCAGTCCCAATAGGGACGTGGAGTTCTTTTTATGGCAAACGATTCAAGATCAGGAAGATATACCCTTTAAAAAGTAAATTTCAAGGCCTTCTTTGCAGAAAACTGCCGTCTGCATTGGGTTAAGTGTGGCCTATCCCCTTCTATGACCTTGTAACTACAATATTGGCTCGATGCGTCATGAAAGCCAATAGAATTCCTTATAAGGAAACTGAATAGCACACATGAGCATTTGGCTAAATTAGTCGTGTTTTGTGAATATTTTTCAAATGAAGTAATTGACACAAGTACCTAGCGTGTTTTCTTGCTTGAAAGGATATGGTCTAATCTTTCTGTACCTACGATCCCACAGAGTAATACCATGTTCCTTGCTGCCAAGAGTTGTATGGTGTCCAAGCAAGTCCTTGACGAGCCTGGAGGTGATCGTCCTATTGGAGAGGGCCCTTATGGCCACCTGGCTATCTGAAAAGATAACTAAAAACGCACCTTTTTAACCCTTCTCTAGGTTCAGTTTGTCACAAATTCAGATTTCTAGTACCTCGGTCTAAAAGATCATAAACTAGGAAACCATTGCAGTAGAAGGGTTTGGCGCCAAGTCCAAAGACACCCGCAACTTCTCTGCCCTCCATCTTTGATCCGTCTGTGTACCAGTGTACATATCTGGGATCTAGTTCTGGTAAACCATTTGACCAGGCATCTCGGCCTGGAATTTTGACCTGAAATTTCCTTTGAAAGCAGATGTCCTTGCCTTACCAAAAACTCATTTTAATAATGAAGCTTTGCCCTTTTTTATATATTTCATTTAAAATTTTTGGACAGGTGAACAGTCCCGTCAAAATTATAACTTCTGGATAACAGTGAATATAGATGCACTTTTATATAACTCCTTACTTTTTAGACAGATGGCAACTTTATTAATTTTTTTTTTTACCGAAAGCTGTGAACTAAGTCCTCAAAATGGTNATCATTAAACTTCTTTCTGTAACAGAAAAATACCTACTTAAAAAAATTTAAATTTAGATTAAAACAATTCAGTTTAAATACCATAACATTTATTGAAAAAAATTTCATAAAAAATTTTATTCAACCTAAAATAACGTAATAAATATAATTTCTCTCCTCTCGCTCAATTTCGCATTGTTAAAGAGACCATCAACGAGACCAAATTCGCATTTCTCGCCTCCCATGGCACAGTCATATCATAGAAAAATCGCTGAATAAATGTCCAAACATTCTCGCACATTGTGGGATACTTCAAGCCGCAGGTGTGATAAATCTTGTAACATAAATCGAGTGCTTGCAAAAATG
>NW_016192472.1:0-3425 GCF_001687245.7 Rhagoletis zephyria | reverse complement strand
TTTTGACACTTTCTGACAGTTAAGTTTTGGCGCGCAATTTTCTTTTTTTTGATAAGCAATATTTCCCATCGTCATAAAAATAAAAAATATGCATTGGATTTCAATTATTCATCCATATTTTCATCTGACTAATTATGTTTCATCAAATCATTCTTTATAAAACACTTTGTTTACATTTAAGTTTGAAACATAACCTTACTTTTTGCTAGTAAAATTTTGACTTGCAAGAATTTGTTGCTCTCGCGGGTTGTTACGCTCTCGAATTCGCTCTCTCTTGCAAATATTTTGGGTTATTGAATGCATTTCCAGTAAAAACTTGCAAGTACTAGTAAAAATTCGTAACAATTTCTTCCAAGATTTGGCGTATTGTGAATACCGCTCTATGGTGGATTTTTCAGGTCTAAAGCCACACTGATAAGGGCCACTCAGTTCGTTGAGGGTGGGCTTCAGCCTTTCATACAATACGCTCGTTACGACCTTGTAGCCTATGCTTAGAAGGCTGGTCCCGCGGTAGTTGGCGCATATGACGGGATTGTCTTTCTTGTGGATTGGGCAAAGCACACTTAAATTTCAGTCGTTCATCTGACCATATTCTACATAAAAGTTGATGCATGCACCTTATCCGCTTTTCGCCGCCGTACTTGAATAGCTCGGCTGGCAGGCCGTCAGCTCCAGCTACTTTGTTGTTTTTCAGCCGCGTAATCGCTATTCGTACCTCATCATAGTCAGGCGGTGGGACATCGACTCCATCATCATCGACTGGGGGCTCGTGTGTGTCTTCTCCACTACTTTCCGTGCTGCTACCATTCCGTAGAATGGAAAAGTGTTCCCTCCATAATTTAAGTACTTTCTGGACATCGGTCACTAGGTCGCCATTGTTGTTCTTATAGGAGTTCGCCCTGGTCTTGAAACCTTCCGTAAGTCGCTCAACTCTGCTAAAAATTTCGGGTGTTTTTTCTGTCGGCCAGCATTTTAAGCTCTTCGCACTCACGTACTTCGACCTCTCTTTTCTTATTGCGGCAAATACGTCTCGCTTCCTTCTTCAGCTCGCTATAACGGTCCCACATGGCTCGCGTTGCGCCCGATCGCAGCGACAGTTGTTCTTTCGGGCTCGCTGAAATCTGACTATTTCTTCGGCAGCGGTACTTAATGAGCGGGAAATGTAGTTCCACTGCTCGCGTATGTCGGTTTGTTGAAGAATGCTCTCAGAGAGAGCAGGTCAGGTGTGAGAGTCGTGTGGCGAACAAATTGGCAGTCTGTTGTGATTGCAGCTTTTTGACGTTAAGCTTTTCTTGCATTGTTGGGCACAAATTTTTTGCTGCACAGAGGCGGGTGCGTATCTTGGCTACAACAAGATAATGATCCGAGTCGATGTTTGGCCCACGGAGTGTACGTACGTCTAAAACGCTGGAAGCATGTCTTCCGTCTATCGCAACGTGGTCGATTTGGATTCTCGTTTTTCGACCTGGAGACAGTCAATTTAGCTTGGTGGACGTTCTTATGCTGGAACCTAGTACTACATATTACCATGTTTCGGGCCCCGGCGAAGTTGATCAGCCTCAGTCCGTTATCGGACGTTTCGTAGTGGAGACTGAATTTTCCAACAGTGGCGCCAAAGATCCCTTCTTTGCCCAGCTTGGCATTAAAATCGCCGAAAACGATTTTGATATCGTGTCGGAGGCAGCGCTCATGTGTTCGCTCCAAGCGCTTATAGAAGAGATCCTTGGACGTCTCGCCCTTCTCTTTCGTCGGCGCTGGGCCATAATACATACATTTATAATTTTCTGTGCTTATTTAAAAGAAAATATCAATTGTATTTTCATGACTTTTTTTTTTGTCTAATTCTCATTAATATTTTCTCTATCAAACTTGTGTGGCTTTTCGTCTCTTCATCAATTTGTATATGCGTCACGTGACGTTAATGCTGACGGCATATTATTAAAACCATTCTGGCATACAAGCGAATATGAGCCACGGGAATGATTTGTGTATGTATAATAAAGAAATAAACTTAAAAAGCCCAAAATTGGTATGACTGCTAAAAAAAGCACACTCAAGTTGTTACGTATCGCATTTGCTAACCAATACCAACCAATGTGCATCTACATAAATGGTGAGTGTTTACTCGCTTAGCATGGCGTTCTTTATACAACTCGCTCATTTATTTCCACAGTGTCATAACTCAAAAAAGCAAAGCTCGAGATGAGCGGCTTTAAAGTTTTAAATTTACTTATGTTTCCAAAGTAAAAATGAAAACATATTTTGTTCTAGTGAGATACTGGTAGTCGATATAGCTTTGCAATTTTTACACAACCTAGAAAAGAAGGTAGCGGTAATTTCTGCATACTTAACTCAATTTTTGTATTTTTTGGATTATGACAATATTGAAGTAAATGAGCGATATTTTATCGTCTATTTGAAGCTTTTGCTCGTACCCAGCACATTGCTGTGGTCAGGGAAGGGTGATCGACCGAGTTGCTTGTTGCTAAGCGCTTTCAAGTGAATTTGCCATATATATGTACATACATATGTGTGTGTATATGTAAGTCGTCTCCAGTCGTTGTGCTGGCTACCTTGTAAATATCGACACTTTTGTTGTTTGTTTATGGTATGAGTCATCTGTCAGTGTGCTAAAGCGAAAATTCAAAATGCAACTGCTGTATGGCATTGGAAAACCTGAATTTTTTTATTGATTTTTTCTTGTTAAATTTATTTTATTGAAGGTGCACGCACTCTTTTCCTGCTTGTATTTATTGGTTTAATGGCGTGCAAGAGGTGGTTGGTTAGCTTGCATTGAAAAATGTCGATTTTTACAAACAATTCTGAGTGTTTTTTGGTTGTCCTCTTTTTTCTTTGATGTCGCTGATTCGGCAGCACGTCTTGGCTATCTTTGCAATCGCAGCCCTCCTGTGAAAGTCTCGTATATCACGTGTTCTACCTTTGTTGGGTTCAAAAAACCCTCGTTAATAGTTGGGTGAAGTATGCAGGTCCAGCGGCTCAGTATCTAAACCGCTCTAGCAGTTCATCATAATTTAACCGTTAAAATTGAAATCAAATTTTTCTATGAAATTTAATCGTTGGTTTATGATTTTTACTTTTTCGTTCAATAAATAGTCGCTTTTGGATTTTTCTTTTACGTGTGTCAAGTTAGCACTACACTTTTCGAAATTGGAAAAGTTAACTACGGCATTAATTGTAGTGTTTTTGTTGTAAATTTGTTGTGGAAAGAAAAAATTTGTAGCTCTCGTTTTTTAAGAAAAAATGGTATGTAGTGCTAACTTGACACCATACACCTAGTCGATAGAATTGAGATATCCAATATGTTACAACGGCATTAATTGTAGCTTTTAGCTTTAAAATTTGTTGTGGAAAGAAAAAATTTGTAGCTCTCGTTTTTTAAGAAAAAATGGTATGTAGTGCTAACT
>NW_016192470.1:0-3425 GCF_001687245.7 Rhagoletis zephyria | reverse complement strand
TTGGTAGGTAGGTTCCGCGACAATAATAGTTATTGCGAAAAATAAAAAAATATGTACTTATATCTAAGTATTTTAGAAACCTCGTTTACACGAATATTTCGCCGGTGCCTAAGTATAATAGCGACCGTAAAGATATAAATATACATACCTGATTCGTAAGTAAAATATATCCAATATACAATATCGATGGCTGAGTGGAAGATCGATCTATCTCGGCAGCCAGTTTAAAAACGCCCTATCTCAGAAAACTTTTCATCTGTAGTTAACTTGGCATTGGATAAACAATTTAAAAACTTTAAACATTTTTGGTTGGTCTTAGTAGGAAATTTTGGTAGGAAAACAAATTTGTTCGTGGCAACACTGCCTGTGTCTGACGCTAAATATCATTTTCGTAATAAAAATGCCTCTGCATACTCAAAACGAGCGGTAATGGCGGTGGACCGACAGTCATTCCAACGCGTTGTTCTAACAAACAAATAAAAAATATTTTAACGCTTAAAAGCATGCATATGAACGAGTTTGTGTGCATGTGTGTATGCACGATAGAGGACAGACAACGGGCAAAATCATTTGTAAAAAATAAAAAAAATAAAAAATGTAAGCAACGCTAGGCAACGTACTTCACCGACTGACTACTGGAACACATACATAAGTATATATGTAACTACATACATACATGGATATGTAAAATAATTGTAAAACGAGTATAATGTCTACATACATACACACACATAAATATTGGGATCTACAAAGCTTTCTCATTTCTATGAACGCGCAAACACTTAACGCATACACAAACGTCTGTCAGCCTAAATGTAGGCATGACATTTTTGCCAAATGCTGAAAAAGGTCTAAAAGTTGAGCTGTGCATAGAAAGGAGGCCTGCCGATAAGGTCATATGTATGTACATACATATGTACCTACAATAAATATGATTCCGAGAATTTTAAAATGACATCGTTCGTTGTACGTGTTAACAGTTTTTGGATATCTTCTTTAGTTTCCGAGGTATTGTCTAAAATTGTATCGGTAATTTAGTACAAATTTAGTTGATAATGCAGTCATACTAAACTAATCAAGATTTTTTTTTATGACTACATTTTTGTATATCTCTATTTGTTTCCGAGGTATTGGGCAGAAAGTGCGGTTAATTTGGTACATATTTTTATCACATTTTGTCGTATGTCATTTCAAGTTGCTGCAAAATTGTTGACAAATGTCGTTTTACTAAAGAAAATCCTTCATATATTCAAACATAGTAAATAATCTTCTATACATTTAATAAAATTGAAACAGGCATATGTCTGTATGTTATAGATGTTAAAGAAAAATTAATATGGAGGCTATTTATTAGAGCAACATAAGCCAAATCAAAAATTTTTAGAATACTTGTCTGTATATTTGTGAGCACATAACTCGAAAACAAATGCTTCGAATTGAGTACAGTTTTCACAGAGGTATAACTTAACAAAAGGTGAGTTGCCACCTGTTTGAAAATTGCAGTTTAAGTAAATTGATTAGATAAAGTAAATAAAAAGCTAAAGAGGTTGCGTTGCCACCTTTTATTAGAGCATATGTCATAGAGCCAAATCAACAATAGCCGTGTTTTATTTGTCCAGAAATTTAAGCTATTAACACCAACACAATTATATTGGCTTATGAAAAGCTATCTTGGCTTGTATATTGAACAAGAGGCATTGCCATTCATTCAGCATCAGAGATTTTCTTCTTCAGCCAATCAGAAAGAGGCAAAAACTCACATTGACACTATTTGCAGTCAAACAACTGTCAAAATTAGGCTAACATAGGAAATAAGCTAATTTCGTTTTATTTGACCAAGATTTAGCTATTTGCTTGTGATGGTTGAATAAAACATGCCTAATATTTAGAATTTTTGTCTGTCTGTCTCTATGTTTGTGCACGCATAACTCGAATTGAATACAGTTTTCAACGATATACTGTTCGATTTGTAAGATAAAATATAGAAAAAAAGAAAGTTGCCCAATACATTTAATGAAATTGTAACAGACCGATGTCTGTACATTATAGATATTAAAGAAAAATTAATATGGAGGATTTATTAGAGCAACATAAGCCAAATCAAAAATTTTTAGAATACTTGTCTGTATATTTGTGCTCACATAACTCGAAAACAAATGCTTCGAATTGAGTATGAGTACAGTTTTCACAGAGGTATAATTTAACATATAGAATAGGAAAAAGGTGTGTTGCCACCTGTTTGAAAATTGCAGTTTAAGTAAATTGATTAGATAAAGTAAATAAAAAGCTAAAGAGGTTTAAAAAATCTCGAGAATATTTTTGAATTGGGTTGCCACCTTTTTGAAAAATTGTATTAATTTAAATTGATAAAATGAAATAATACAAAATGGATATTAAACTAGAGATGCTTAAGAAAGTTTAGTGTCGAAAATATTTTTTAAGCGGGTTGCGACTCTATTTGAAAAATTTAATTTAGTTAAATTGCTAAGATAAAGTAAATATTGAATAAGTGCACCTTGGAAGAAAGTGCGCAATATGTAGAGCCGAGTTTTAAGATTATAAACTAAATCTCGACACTTAACCTACTTACTGAATACCTTCGAAAATATATTAACTAACACCCACATTCATAAAAAATAAGGCATACTTCGAAAACTTGTTTGAAAATCTCACTTCACAAAGCTCTTTAAAGGTGTTTTAATTTTTTATTTTTTGGGGAAGGGGTAAAAACACAAAAACACTTTTAAGGCGCAGTGAAGCATGCCGGGTATTGGCTAGTACAATTAACATAACATAATTAACAATTACCATAATTTAAGAATTTCGGGAACTAGGTACATTATTTAAGACATTGGAGAAAATGTATCATCGCGATTTCGCAACACCTGTCATATTTTCAATACAAACTCTGTGGGGTACTTTCACTAAAATCATTTTAGTAGTTTTCAACTACTAACTAGCAATGAAAGTAGTTATAAATTTGTATCTAGATTTCATAATCATGCACATGTTCATATATATAGTATGTATAACTCTTTGGAAATTAATGTAAACATTTTTCTTTCTACTTTACATTCTGCCACAATCCTTAACCTAATCAAATGCATATTTATTGCATTTTGTGGTCTTTTTTTTCGAATCTGCTTTTCCAGAAGATTTTCTTTTCCCTCCTTTCCAAAAAATACTACTTCCTATTGCTTTTAGCTGTTATTGGTCGGCATGCTATTTGGTAAAATAAATTAAAATGAATAGCCTGCGGTTACCAGACATACTCAACACATGCATACATTTATATCATATATACATATTTATATATAAGTATGTATTATACATCTAAAGACAAAAGTGTTAAAGCACTCGAAAAATCGAAAGATATATATATGCCCAAAAGTTACTGGTACGTATTTGCTTTGCTTTCTGTTATT
>NW_016192468.1:0-3425 GCF_001687245.7 Rhagoletis zephyria | reverse complement strand
ATCTCATACCAACAAAAGCATAAAGAAGGTGGCTTAGGTTTTTGTGTCGAGCCGTCTTCATGCTCACATTTTCTACCAGTGACTTTCTTTCATTCTACGCTACATTCTCCTGCTGCCAATCTCACAACCACAGCTGCGTTGAATGTCATAAAAGAAGTGTACATTTGTAGAATGTAACATAATTTTAAATAAAAGGCCCCCCCACCCACTCCCAATTGCCCAACATATGCATGCAACATTGCTAACAAGTTGACACGACAAGAGAAAATAAGAAAGACATAAAATAGCAAAGGGGACCAAGCAAATGGGGAATAAAAGCAGCCAGCAGTAAATAACAACATTTACCGACATCGTGATAAGAAGAAGAAAACAAAGCAGAAGAGAAAGAAGTAAGAGCGAACGCGGTTCAAGCAGGGTGTTCCTTCCAGTTGGTGAAGCGGAAAAAAAAGCTGAAAACATAGTCATACTGTTTTATATTTCTTTATGGTCGCATAGCAGGAAAAAGTAGTACCTTTAAGAGAGAAAGGTTTATAGTTTAGGCAAAGTGTCGGTGCGGGTAATAATTGTATGAACAGTGCGTTCTTTTGTTAGAAGAACGTCATACATAAATCGAATAATTTAATTGGCAAGAAAAGTGTTAAAAAGAAGGTTGAAACAATAATAAATCAATATCAGCTAGAAACTGTAAAAAATACACTCGTCAAATTTTTAATCCAAAGCACTAGGCTGTCACCAAAACCCCAATTTGGTTTCTTAATTTGGTTAAATAGGGTAGTTTCATGTTATTATAGGGTTCTTCACACCAAGCCTGCTACTTGCTGGTGGCTATTTTTCGCCAACATTATTTATCACAAAAAAAAATATATATATAAAAATTAGAACACCAAGCTCGGTGCGAAGACCCCTAATATTTAAAAAAGTTTGAAAAAAATTAAATCGCAAGAAAGACAAACTATCTTCTAATTACAATGTTCTTCAGCAAATGAAGATTTTGTCATTATTCATTATTAAAGTGACAAATTTGGAAAAAGGTACTTACTATGTGAATATGGCAAATCTGGCATTGGCCTCGTAAAACTTTACATGTTTAATGGCTTGTATATCCAGAACGTTTTGTCATACAAGGGCTACTTGTTTTGTTGGCAGATACTTGAAAAATTCAATCCATTAAGTACATGTGATTTGAATGCATCAACCGCTTCTTCAGACGCCAAAAAAGTTGACCCCGCATATTTTTTTTCTGCGGGAATAAGAAGAAATCAATGGGTGCTAAATCAGGGCTGTGCGGCGGACGACCAATGTTTTGAATGCTCAATAATATATTTGTTTGATGATGATTGTGATGGGGAATGTCTCGCCATCTGCGATTGGTTTACCACACATTTCTATGTTGCTTTAGAGAAACAATGGCGAGAACACAGGCGTCCACCTCCTTCGAAGTGCTTCGTACGCGAAGGATTTTTGTTTTATTAGTCCCGTCTTGAAATACCCATATCTAAAGTAGATGGTTGTTTAGTTTTGGATTCATATGTAA
Organism: Rhagoletis zephyria; assembly: GCF_001687245.7. Taxonomy (NCBI): domain Eukaryota; kingdom Metazoa; phylum Arthropoda; class Insecta; order Diptera; family Tephritidae; genus Rhagoletis; species Rhagoletis zephyria. The sequence goes on along the minus strand of NW_016192468.1, from coordinate 1,891 downwards.
CAACTTTGGTCAGAAAAATTATAAACTAACAAATAAGTTCCACATCTGATATATTGTCCGAACCACTTAGTTTACTATACACAATAAAGGACAGAAGCCCTGCTACTACCATAAAACAGCTGAAAACTACAGAAAGCAAGAGGAGGAAAATAACAAATTTTTCTTCCTGCACATTGAGGTCACAATAATCTATATGATGTAAGAAGCTTAATACTATTTACCTATCTGTGGATGCAGATCACAGAACAACCGGCTAGACTAAAAAATATAATTTGCTAAGCCGTACCTAACTAACGAACAATGAGCAATCACACGATGATGAATATTGATCCACAAACAGAAATGATTCAAAACGAAAAATTCCCCAGGGCTATGATGGTGTGAATCGATTAATAATTTTTCTTTTCGGAAATAACGCAAACAGAAAATAGCACTCAGACTGTTTTTGCCATCTCTGTTAATCAGCTTTAAGTCTAAACGGTCTACGAATGAAAAGCGCATATATATTTTTGGGTGTTAAAGAGCACCAGTGTTCCTACCAAAAATTAAAAAAAAGTAGTTACGCATATTCATAGAAAAATATCAAAATAACTTAAATCAAAAGGAATTTTTGAGAAAAATGCATAGTTTTAGTTAAAGGGCGAGCTTGAAATAGATACAATGTAGAAATTAATTTGATTGGAACAAACTTTGAAATTCTTGTAAGTAATTTAATAAATTTTTTTTTTCACTAGTGCTTAAAACAATACGATTTATAGCTTTTATCGTTTTTACCAACGATCCATAAATTTATACTACTTCTTTGCATAAAAAAATTTTGCCATTTATAAATAGCAAAAAAAATTATATTTTTTTTGTATAAATGCAGTATTTTGAAAAATAGCAGTATCCATTATTGGAATAAAAACGAAAAGTAAGGAAACGAGCATTAGGTATGACCAGTGCTTTGAATGCAGATTTGAAGACAGCTGCTTCTACAGCTATTTTCCACAACTTAACATATCGCCTTGAGGATTGAAAATAAATTGGAAATACTGGAACAGGTTCTCCAAGAAGCACTGAAATATCCCGAGCAAAAAAGTTACAAAATTTCCAAGGAACTGTGAAATATGAATCTGTGTCAAATGAAACATAGGAAACGATCAAAAGTTTTATATTTATGTACAGTTAGCGCCAAAAAAATGAGTACCCTCACATTTTTCCAATTTTTTAGTTTATATTTTCCATACCAAAATCTTCTTATTTGTTTTGTATAGAAATATAGTTCATTCAACAGCAAAAACCAGCAGAATAATTTTTTTTGGTTCCATATAGAACTCGGGAAAATTCAGGAAACACCTAAAAATGTTCATAAAAATTTTCAACTTTTCAATCAGATTTTTTAGAAAATTGTTAAGTATGCACTTTTCTATAATATAATAAGAATTCAAGTCTCTAAAAATTACCGTTGATTTCTGAGAATTTTTTTTGTTATGCATTTTCTTCCATATAAAACCAGATTTCACACATATGATTTGTATGTGGAAGAAAAAGTCTTCACAAAAAAAAATCCTCAAAAATCAACGGTAATTTTAGAGACTTAAAACTTGCACCTTTTTTAGCTAGAATTGAATGGGCTAGAAAGAAATCTAACAAATCCAATTGAAAACTTGAAAATTTCGATGAACATTTTTTGGTATTACATGAATTCTTCCGAGTTCTAAATGAGATTAAAAAAATTAATTATTACAAACAAAATTTTTGAATATTTGTAGTTGAAATGAAGCCAATGATATGAGGAAATCCAAAAAAAACATTGCTTTTCCCATGATTTCAGCTTGAAAATATGTATATTTTTCACACATTTACTAACGGGTGATTTTTTTGAGGTTAGGATTTTCATGCATTAGTA
>NW_016192467.1:0-3425 GCF_001687245.7 Rhagoletis zephyria | reverse complement strand
AGATTTCCAACCAAAGGAAACAGGCCTACATACATAGTTAATTTTTATATAATCGTACGAAAAATTACACTTCACTAAGGAAGTTAAATATACGGGGGCCTATTTCAAAAAGCGACAGTGATACTTTTGTAACGGCAGGCATTTTCCATGTTGTCAGTGACAATTCGATAGTTTGGTGGGTATTTTGTTTCATAAAAATAATTGTCACCATCTCTTAATTCCATGAGAAATTCCATTGAAAAAGGGATTAATTGTCATCAATAAATTTACAAAACTCTCCTGAGAAAGCTTTCCGACGGAGCTATTTGGTTTTGTCAGAGTGACAATTGTCAGCACAATTGTCGACAATATTTCACAGTTGTTTATTAACGTATATGAAACAGGAAAAATTTCGTCGACAATTCTGGCAGTGAAATTTTATAGAATTGATGACAAGCTCTTATAAAGTGTATTATTGCATCAGGAACAAATTGGCAATATGTATGTAAACATTTATCTACATTGGGGTGGTCCGAAAAAGTAAAGACGAAATTTTAGTGCTCTCACCCCCTAAGCTTGTTTTATAACGAAAAAAAAAATATTTTGAAATCAAAAGTATTTAGAGTTCGCTCAAAGCGCTTAAGTTTTCCATGTATTTTGTGTCAGAAAAAAAAACAATTTTTCGTGGAAATGTTATAGAATTCTTGAAAACCAATATTTTTCGATCGGAAAACTCTTGGTTCTATTCAAGAGATTTCCGGTAATAATACACAATAGTTCATTCAACTCCTCTTAATTCTATTTATTTATTTATTAATATTATTTTTTGTTTTTAATTTTATTCCAGCACACTTCCCCCAAAAACATTAACTGCATCTATTAATTCAACATTTTTTATAGGCGATCTTGCTTCGAACGAATATGTAGTAAGCTGGTACAACATAAGTACAGATTATCATCCTCCCTCGCTGTCACGAATGGCTGGCAAGAAATGAAGACATTACATTTATTCGATTACAACAGGCATTACACTTCATTATTCGTTCGATTACAGGTTTTTCGTGGCTCCATAAAATTTTTCATTAGAGCAGGCCTGCATTGATTTGCCCATTCAGTGCAATTTACCTCGAAAATATGCGCCTTTTTTATAATAAAATGTGACACCCCAGTGCGATGTGGAATGGAAAATCTTGGTGACGCCAGTCGTGATGTGACAAAAACAACATTTCAGGTAGCAAAATAAGAGACATATTTACTCTGAAGTACAAGTACTTATGGTATGTATGTATGTATGTACATAGTTGCAGGCGTCCTCTGTGGCTGGGTGAGAGAAAGACCAAAGAGCGAACAAGCAATAATAATAACAATAAACATAAAAATGGAGGCAAAAAGTTTATTGTCGTGTTGTTTTCAGAGGTTTTTTTTTTTGTCAGTTTGTCAAGGTGGTGGAGCTGGTGAAGCGATATCGATGCTACATACATAACTNAACTCGTTGGTTTTGCAGAGAGACACGCGCTGTTGGTGCTGTACATTTGTGTGTTTATACAATTTATTTTTATTGCAGTTTATTACAGCAATCGTATTATAAACCTCCAAATCGCAACTCTTCAATATCGATAAAAATCAATGCATATCACTTTTACAAATTAACCTACTTAAACGCATTTTATCTAGCAAATGCAGCTTAGAGCACATACACATGTGTATGTACCAGGAGCGAGCGCAAGTAGGGGTTTTGGGGATTCTTGTGTTAGATCTGTACCGTAATTTAAATATGTAATTAAATAAATAAAATAAATTCTTATACATTTAATAGCTGAGTTACATTAACGCCCCATACTCCCTTTTCGTTCACACTTGCTCCAGAGTTACATTGGCTTTAGTTTATCAAGATTACAGACAAAAAAAAAAATATCAGAAATCAGCGGGATTTTTTACCAACTTGAAACTTACATGTGCTACCAGAATGAAGCCGGATGAAAAATTGCTTACCAAAATTTTTTCTAAAGAATCTGATTGAAAAATTTAAAATTTTCAGCGTGTGTGAATCGGTAACCAAGTTCGCGGCGAGTAAATTTTTGAGAACTATGAGGTGAATAAAATTTCAGTAGCTCATGAGGCTGGTGAAATTTTTGACAAATACGTAGAAAACTTTGACAATCGCAAAGATTGTTGATGTGTGTAACTTTTCGTTTAATAAAAGCTTATACTGATGAATTGCAATTAACGATGGTAGATGTTTTCTTAAAATATTAATTTCACTTCAATTTTTAGTATTTTATTCCGCATAAATCTGCGGTTATCAAAAATTTACTGCTGTCAAAAAAGTTTTAATTTGACACAGCAGATTGGCAAAACTGTCTCCACATAGTAAAAATTCATATTCAACAGCTTTCCCCATAGAACTTTGTTATCGATTCACACATGCCCTTTGGGGAAAATTTGCAGAATTTTCATAATTTTTGTAAAAAGTTTGAAATGGAAATTTATATGGTGTTTGCTGTAAAACCAGCTAGACTTTTATTCAAAAATTAAATAAACAAAAGACAAATGGCCAAAACTGTTCAAAATATTGCACTCCTTTTATTTTGTGGACAACTGTATGTAAGCACTAGAATTTGTTAGAAAAAAACTGAAAGATAGGCATAGTGATTATATAAAATTTTGCCATATACAAAAGGTGTATGTGTTCAAACAACAACAAAATTATCCAATCATGCTATTTATGCTTCCTATGCACCAAGCTAGACAGTATGCACCGGATCGTGAATACCCCTAATGAAAGTAAATTTTATTTTTAGTATTCTTTATTCTGTTGATGAAACATACTGCGTAATTATTATTATGCATTCAAATATACCCGAGTGTATTTCCATATTACGTTCATAGCACAAACGCATAAATGCGTAGGGAGGGACACGCTTATCGGCCTAAGAAGCTTCTGCTCTACAGCTCATTGTTACTGCTTGTGCCATGTTTTGAATGCGTCGATTGCACTTTGTCCTCCATTAGCCAGCCGCGTGCTGCACTCGCACTCGCACTAGCACATGCAGCCCCACTCCTTACCCCTCACTCCACTCGACACTCTGTTTAAGCAACTTCAGTTCAATTCAATGCTTGAAAGCATTCACATTCATTTTCTCTGGCTCAGCTTTAAAAAACCAACATATTTGCTTTTTACCCCATTTTTTTATACATATTTTTGTTGTTGTTTTTGTTGTGCTAGGAGGAGCGCACTNTAACACATGTACATATATGTATATATATATGTATGTACATATGCTGCAAGAGTAAAAATAGCAGCACAACAGTTGCAACAACACAAACAACAACAACAGCGGTGCAGCAGCAGCAATGCACATTATCCGCATCCGCATCCACCTCGATGCATCCGCCAGCATCCGCCACGACACTCATTCGCTCATTCGAATCTCGTTGTGGTGGGA
>NW_016192465.1:0-3425 GCF_001687245.7 Rhagoletis zephyria | reverse complement strand
CGCTGCTGAACGCTTAATTTCCGGTGCTTGCACTTGCCAACTAGCTGGCAATTCGCAAGCGATTTACTGTAATTTCAAGCATAGGATTGCATTTCTTTCAAGCTTTTGAGCTTAATACAGTTTTTGGTGTAATTTTAGCAAAACAAGCAAAGTTTTTACAAACATTCTCCTATTCATTGTAAAAATATTTAAATATTTTTCAGCGCCGCAACGCATCGGCTTTCAGCGCCGCTAATAAACAAAAATGTCAGTCGGTATGCGGCGCAGCGACTTTTTCCAATGAAATGCAACGATTACTCATGAAAAATTAAAAAAGAGCTTAGTAAAGAATTGCAATCATTCTCCTGCTGCTTGTATTTCTTGTAAATATTTCACTTGCTCATCGATGAGCTCAACTCAACTTTGGTTGTGGCATTCCTCAGCAGTTGCATATGCCTACAGACAAACACGTGTGCTGTCTGTTAGTAGACACAGACAGACAAATGTATAATGTTTCTAGCATTGCAAATTCCTCTTTCCATAAACAAATCGATTCTTGTGCTTTATTGTTTTGTGTCTGTCAAGCGTTGGCTTTGTTTTTGTTAATTAAACATTAAACAACTTATTACAAGCATTCGCTCGAATTTGTACTTGTATGGATATACAGTGACTCAAACAAGTGTTCACATGTTGATTATTTTTAGATATTCACAATGGCGGTGTTCACACTTGCCTGGTTATCTTTTTAAAAAATCTTATTCTATAGTGTATTTTATTATTGTAAACTATAAAAAAAAAAACGAGAAAGGGCGGTGCTGTCTTCGGCAATACTGAAGGCTTCATACCTTTCATGAACATTAGCAAATTTTACTTCAACTGATTACTGCATTTTAATTAGTTGTCTAAGAGCTAAACAAAATTTTTACCTTCACTGCACACGTAGATATTGGTATGAGTTATTAAAAAAAAAAATCGTGTCTGAACAAGATGGAAGATATACTTTATAAAGCACTGATCTAAATGATTTTCACTACTGTGAATGATCGATATGTAGCCATAATTTAATGGTTTTAGCTGCCTATATAAAGGATAACTCCCTTTCGCAAAAAATTTTATCTGAACAATCAGTGGTATAAGAGATATAGCGTATACATGACCGATCTTGCAAATTTTCTTAGTAAACTTTGTAGGATTATTAAGAAAATAGCTCACGAAATTTCTCGCTTTTAGCCGTCCAAATGAAACAGCTTTAAAGTACAATTAGTTATATGGAGCCTATATATATAGTGATCCAATCGTTATAGTTTTCTCTGTAATAAGTGAAAATAAATAGTGCGAAATTGCATTATCCCAGCTGTATAAATGGTGGATTTATAACAAAAAAATCTCATATCTGAACAATCATCTGTATAGGAGCTATATTTTATAGTGGTCCGATTTTGCCGGCTCCTACAAATGATTAATATATTGTAAAAATACACCCGCTTACCAAATTTCAGTCGGATATGTAGCAAACTGAGAGACAAGATTGCGTTCAAACAGACAGACAGACGTACAGACGGAAATGGCTAAACCGACTCAGCTCGACGTTCTGATTATTTTGGTATCTCTTCTTCTTCTGGTACTTACAAGCATCGGACCAAAGGTAAAATGCCATTTTATATTCATAAAAGGTATAATAACAACATAGCCAGATAACTAGTAGACAAGTGTGAACGCCCACAATGTTATTAAATTTAAAGTTTTTTTTTACAAGCTTTTACTAAGTTCTTCCCCTCTGTGTGTAATCAAATCCTGCAATAAATTTTTAATGAATTTCACGATTAGCTAGAGACTTGAAGCTTTACACTCGGCTAAGAAAGATGAATTAATCCGCTAGGTGGCGCAAGTATCGAAATAGTATTTGAAAAACCCGCATTTACGGTCCGATATGGCTCATATTTGGAATGAATATTACGTGAAAATAAATAATTCCACAAAAAGATTGTTCGATAGGTGGCCCAAGAGTTGAAACATTTGGAAAATCGTATTTATGGTCCGATTTGTTTCATATTTAGAACCTACAAATCGCACATCGTCTTCAAAGGCGACACAACTGAAAATTACACGTTTGTTTGAAAATGAGAAAAACTATTTGTCACCACATGCCAATCAGATGGGCAAGGGTGACCTAACCTTAGGGGTTTTCAACAAATTATAATAAAAATTAAAAAAAATTTTATTTATGTGTACATTTTTAGCGCATAATTTCAAAAATACCAAATTTTGAACTGTGTCACTTTTAAAGATCGTGTACGTTATCTCACTTAAATGGAAAGAAATAACTAGAAAAAAATTTTGACTTTGGATGGTGCGTGATACATTTTTGTTTTTTAACCATTTATTTTTTTCTAAATTTGTATGGCTATTTATGGGGTTTTGGCTAAAGCATGAACAATTTTTTTTTAATTAACAAAAAAATTCTAACTTGAAAAACTTTGTGTGTATAAAAACAATATGTGAACACTTGTCTGAGTCACTGTATATGTGTATATATATACTCGTATGTATGTACCTATGAAATTTTCTAAAATTCTCAACACTTCCATGCGTCATTTACGTTACTCTGCTACTGCGAAAATATTTCTTTTATGTTCTCGTAGCAAGCTCTCAATTTCTTCGACAGCGAGCTCTAATTACCCATATCTGCCACATTTGTTTAGAAATTTGGTTTTTTGATGCTAATTGTTTGCTTTGATGTTTTAAAACTGCTTCTTGTTGATTTATTGTAAGAAATTTTACTTACATTTTTTAGAATGCTAATTTACCGCGCGTTACAATGGCATAATTCTAATTTGAGATTTTTTCTTTTTTCTTCTCATTGCAGGTAATTTTTGCAAATTGGGTCTTTTGCTGAGCTCAAGGAAAGGTCTAATGAAGACATGTGGTGATCTCCGAAAAAGCAGTTATAGCTTCTGCCTTTTTAAATTATTGCTGTTCTTCCATTAAAAAATTGAAGCTATTTTTTTGTTTAGCTGTAAAGTTAAACGATTTTGCACCTAAAATCGTGCAACATAAAATGCTTGAGTTACTTTTGAATTTCTCTCTATTACTAGGTGCATGACTGCACTTCTCGACTGGCATATAAAAAAAATTTTTTAAAGTAAAGGCAGCCAGATGCGTAAAAATTTTTCGAAAGTAGAATACATACACTTTTTGAATGATCTATTGTGGACATAAGTACATAGAAACTTACATTTCGTAGTTGATTGTTATGTCGAGCAAAGCAAGATTACTGAATAAAAAAAAGCTCAGTTACTCTAGGCTTAACTTACGTAAGAAATCGTCAAGGATTACTCAAAACGTCAACTTAGAGAGGTGCGAAAATATCTTTTTTTTTGTAGTTTTCCTTTTTAGTTCCTTGTCAATTTGCCGCCTATAAGCCACATCGAAAAATTGATGAACAA